>NW_007578204.1:78083-110028 GCF_000690725.1 Stegastes partitus | reverse complement strand
ATGATAAGCTCTCTTTTTTAATTCATTCTTATCATTTTTGAGTTGCCAGTTTAAACTCAAAGTTCATCACTTCAATAAACCTTTGTTTCCATTGTGTACTGTGCTGCAGTATGCAATGGCAATTTGTCAAAAATAAAAATGAACTTGAATGAATGGGCATTTTGATTCTTCTGAGGAAAATGATTGATTTAGATTAACTGACTTATTGGTAAAATAGTCCATAGATTAAGTGATGGAAAAATAGTTGTTAGTGGCAACCTCCATCCATTACCTTTCTGTAAATAATGTCATTGCAATATTACAAAAGAAGACATTATAACAAGATTATTGAAATAGCAGCAATCAAACCTTAGACAGTGAAAAAGAATTTAAAAAAAATATGTCAGAAATATGTCAAGGCTACACATTCTTTATCGACTGTGCAGACCTGGTGTCTTTTCTCTCTTTTCCAGTGTGTAAAAAAAAAAAACCTCCAGTGGGCGTATTCAGGACACGTTCTTAATGTACATCTTTTTTTTTTTCTCGCTAAGTCCATTCCTATAGACTCGAACCCTGCTTTTATTAATAACTTTTCCACAGCAGCCAAGCACAAAAACATTTAATGATGTCTCAACATTATTTCATAGGGGTTTTATGCACAAATTGAAAATGCAAAAATAGATAGAACCATTTCCCAGCATGTTCTTTCCTCTTTCTCCCTTTTCTTGCTTTCTCTTCATCAAAACCCCCATTAGTATGCTCATAGCCATCAGGTTGTTGCATTTAGAGGCACAGAAACTGAACACACAAATTGTTCCTAATAGGGTGTTTGGCAGAGTGCTAGCCAATGACCTAGGGGCTGCTGGGAGGCCGGGCTGTCTGAGCTGTCTTCACCGAGGCCTGGATCTGCATGGCCCGCGGTCCTCTGTCTCCAGTGGGGTGATGGGAATTAAGATCTGGCAGCCCCGGCTGGGTCAAGGTGGCTTCCTGCTGTCTGAGACTTGCAGGGATGCCCGGCTCGATGCCAGCCACGTCACCCCTGCCAGTTTAACAGTACCATCTGCCCCTGCTCCTCCTTCCGCTCAGCCAGCCTCGTCAAAACAAGTCAAGATGGCAGCCTCAGGTGGCTGTGTATGACAGCTACGGCAGAGGGGATGCTGGGAGATGCTGCGAGCTGCTGTGCGGTTGTGGCAATCATCCAGGCAGGCCCAGGCTGGTGTTATATCATATTACCACCTCAACACCTTCTCAGCTGTGAGACTGCGATGTAGCAACCTGCAACCCCATCCGCCAGACAGACCCCTGGCCAGGGATTACAAGTTAGCTTTGGATCAGCTCAGGAGGCTGTCAGACTGCCTGCACTCTATAACATGGGGGCTGCCGCAGTTTGATCTCTAAGCTGCTGGTTCTGTTCCCTGTTGTTTAGGTATTAAGTTAAGAAAAACTTCAGTGGCTTCTGATCTTGAATAAGTCAGGGGTGGCAAGTTTCAGGAGATGATCCTAGAGATGTTTGGATATTGTTACAGAACCTGACAAGACGTAGAAAATATGTGTTCTGTTTACGGCATGCACAGAGTTTGGGATATATATCTCAATAGGGTATTCTCTGACTCATTTTTATAGCGTCATATGCTGGTTGTGGAAAAACACCACTGCGCTGTAAACTAGTTAATATTCTATATGTTGCTCTTAAACTGCTGATTGCTCCCTATGGAGAATATTTAATAAGAAGCATGCTAAACATTTAGCACGTACTAAACTTAAAAGCAGAGCACAGCTGGCTCCAGCTGAGCCACTGATTTACTTAGACCTTACACACAAATTACATTATACATAATTGTCTGGAATGACAATAGACTACTGGTGAGGTTATTTAATTTATACTGTGTGTTTGGACCTTTGAGAAACACTAAATCAGGCAAATCAAATTTAGAGAAAGAGGTAAATTAAAGTAGTAAGTATTTTTTTTTATACAAGTATTAAACCACACAAATTAAAAGTAATATAATGTGACTTAAGGGGTTTAAAATAACATAAATGTGGTGAAACAGATAGATGTGGATGAGATTAGGTAATACTCATTCGAAATACATTTTTTTATCCCTTTATTCTCTTAAAGAAACTACAAACCAAAAAAACTGGTTCAACCCTTACATTACAACATAGTACCATATATATATATATATTATATGTAATAGTGTGTAATTGATTTATTTTGCAACCTTTCCTAATTGTATGTCCTGTCATCTCCACACTGCACATGATCCTTTTTTCCCCCCTCAGTCTTTTCCTTATTGCAGAAGGAATAAATAAGTGCCAAGTGTTATCGTGACTGATTCAGGATCTGTGGTTCTATGAAGGTGCAAAAGCATGCATTTCACCCTCAGTTGACATGAATAATAAATGCGTTGTCATTTAATTGTGGGAACTCATCTCATCTCAGCTAAACAGCGACTGGAATTGATTGGAATCATGTCAGTCTGTGAAGCTGCACTCTAATGGCTCAAAACTACTAGTTTACTAATTGCCCAGACATCATTGCGTGGACATTATTAAATGGCTGGTGTGGTCAGATACCAAGGGAGACAACAGACATTATTAACACTACCAGCAGCAAAGTAATTAGAAATACTCCAGTTAAAGTTAGCCTAACTGTCACAAGTTCAGCGCTGTACGACCACCAGCTCACTCCTGTCACCTGACTCCCTACTGCTGCACAACATCAACATCAACAAGTGCCTATGCAGGTGTATCTAAATCAATATCCAACTCATTTATACAATGGGATAAGGTGTTCATTTTGTGACTCATGTTTAAAAGACAGAAAATACCAGAAATATTTCTGCAAAACCTATGCCCCATTGTGCTATGGTTGTAGAAATTAGCCATGATTCCTATGGGTACAGAACTTTACAGTAAGGGTGCCCTTCTGACTCATAAAGCTGGAAAGAAATGCCATTCTGTATTCAAGTATTGCTGTTTACAACATTTTCCAGCATAATCAGTTCATTATAACACAGTTTTCATTTCTGCTTCTGGTGCTATTTTAGTCTTTCCTTAAATCATGTTAATTACACCGTAGTTCCCAAATATAGGCCACCTAAACTAGATATTAGACCACGCATATAGAAATAGTAAATGAACAATACTATAATATTGCCTGTAGTCTCTCATGACCGGTTACATGGTAAGTAGCAGACACTTCTACAACAAATTAAACTGGGTTGAAGAAATATTCATGAAGACGTACATTTGCTTTTACTACAGATGAGCCTAGTTTTGAGTAGTTGCACATTATGACTGTTTGATCCAGCTAAAAGAAGCTGTGGATGTATGCAAACTGGGCAGGAACCAGTTTTTGGTAGATGACTATCACTTTTAGGTGTGTGATGTGTGTGTAGCCTCACAGCTGCTTTGTTCTGGGCCTGGATGACTTACATCATACCTTGGAGAATTTAGAAGGTCTTTCCCAAGTCATGAAGTATCACATTGTACTTGTATTGTGGAATAACCTTGATAAGGTGATATTTTCAGGTTCTACTCAACATCTTGTCATTAGTAAACACAACATAGCAAAGATCTCACTCAGCTCAGTGTCATAGTTTACTAGCCTGGTGAAAAGTTGAGAATCTCAGGTGTAGCAGAAAAAAAGTAACTGCTGCCATTATTACTTTTGATTTATTTGCCCTTAATATTAGATTTGCACTCATGTGATTTTGGCTGTTCTTGCAAGATTTGGTAGGCCAAAAACAGAACTAGATAACCAAAAACAATTAATAATGGTAATGTTCCTCCATATATATATTTGATGTGTGAAAAGCTAACAAAGGTCAGCCCACACATTTGAGGTATCACTCGAAAAAAAGATCACTAACTCTCTAATGTGGCAGCTGGCAGAGTTATTTTCTTTATCATGACAGGATTTAGCCACCAATTTATTTTAATTATGTGGGAAAAAAATTAAAAATTCTGAGATTAGTTCATAAAAATACATATATTTAATAACTGTTCACTGCTTGGGTAAAATATATCATTAGGTTTAGTTTTGGCTTCAGTTAGAACTTCAGCCAGCACCAAAGGAAAATTACCAGCTACAAAAAGAAACTCTTGCGAGAAAATTTTTTGTTCATCAAATGGTCAGAAAAAAAAAACAAAACAGGAAAATGCCTAGATTTATTTCAGAAAAGGCAACACAGACTCAGTGCCTTTACCTTTTGTGGACTGAGCTGTTTTCTTTTGCTTTGTGTTCAGGTTTGTTTTTTTTTTTTTTCTTCATGTAGCAAAACTGATGTCAAAAAGTCAGATCCAAGTCTTTCAAGGTGAGATCAAAAGGTTGAACCGTTGCCTTATATGCTGAATTTCCTCACATGTGATGTCGTCATTGTCTCCTCTTTTCATCTCGCATCCCTCCGTCTTTCGCCCGCCTCGCTCCTGTCGCGCTCAGGAGGTAGTCTAAACCCTGCGCACCTGAGTCGACGTGATTAGCTCCTCTTCCCCTTCTTTCTTTAAACCATTACTCATTACTGGAATTGCTGAAGAGACGCCACTTGGCCAAAGCCACCCTGATGTGTGACGCACGGCAAGGTGATGGTGTTAGTGTTGCAGGAGTGCAGTGTGATGAAAGGATAAATGGATCCTCCAGGCTAATGGAGGGAGGCGGCCCAACCTGCAGCCCACTGAGTGGAGCCAGCTGTAACCGAGCTGGGAGGAATCTCTCCGGCTGGGTGGCAGAGCTGTTTTTCATGTTCTGAATGTCGCTGTGCTCATTTTTGTCGGTGAGAGCAGGAATGATTTGGATGTCACCTACCAGGGTTATGTTTCTGAAACACGAGGTTCATCCACCTAAATTTATCATTGTCATTCCGCTCACAGCTGCCGTGCTTCACTCCCTCTGCAGAGAGGCTGCCAGCTGTGCAGATGTTAGACATGACAACTTAGGTTGAGCTGAAAAACAGCTGCTATTCACCGAACTTGTGCTTATATTTCCTGACCATTAAGAAGGAGACACTTTTTGGGCGTGAATAAACTGGCTCACTGGAGAGAGGAGGCGCTTGATTTAGTATTACCTGCTGTCTTTTCAATAATCCACGTTTTCAGTCCGCGCTATACTAAAGTTCTCTATAGACCTCCTATTTACATTTCCTTTGGCATCAGACAGGCTGCGACTTTACTAGAATGCAAAGTTGTTTCCACCGCTTTAATCTGCTCTTATTATGCTTTTATGAGCAATTCTCAGCATTATTGTGGGAGTTGGTCAAGTAATTACTTCCAATTGACTGCCTCTGGAATAATATTCATTTTGATGCAGTTCCTTGGTGAATTTTAGAAAATGCCTCCTGTTGGATTAATATGATTATTTATTTTAAATAGAATTCCTGAAGTGCTGCCTTTGCTGGAAATAATTCACAGCAGCTCTTTCTCAGCCAGCTGCATATTTGTTACAGTGGCTTATCTTAACAATAATAGCATAGATGTGTGTCACAACTGCTACTTATTACAGTGCATACGCTTTCAATTGATCGGTGAGATTGCAGATACGACATTCTGTCTCTGGATAATGTTTAGAGTATGTGAGGAGAAAATCACCTGTTTAAAAGCCTTCAAAACCTTTTATTGGTAGGCAATATGAGTCAAATCTATCTCTATTTGGTTAGGTGTCTGTCCGTTATTGTGGAAAGTCATGATGATTAAATGTATAATTAAATACATTTGAAGTGAGACCACTGCTCTTTCATTGGTAGGCAGCTTCCAGCCTGAAGCTCAAAATACGTATTGTACAGTAACCGCTCAGCACCAAAGAGCTGACAGTTTGCCTCTCCATTCAGATGTCATCATACCAATTAATAGGCATTATCTGCGCTCTTCATTCACGTACACGTGGGCAGG
The DNA here is from genome assembly GCF_000690725.1 of Stegastes partitus. Lineage (NCBI taxonomy): Eukaryota > Metazoa > Chordata > Actinopteri > Pomacentridae > Stegastes > Stegastes partitus. The sequence goes on along the minus strand of NW_007578204.1, from coordinate 104,163 downwards.
TAGGGACCTCCTACACCTTCTAGTAGGCTCAGTGGGCCGTTATCGTCCCATTTAATGACAGTAGAGTCGTGATTTAGCCTAACAAAGGAGAAAAAAAAGTCCACATTTAGAGGGAGGAGAGCGAGGAGGCATAGGTCAGCAGACTCTCATCCAGTTCAACAGCTGTCTCCGACTATAATTATCGTTCTATTTTTTTACTTAAGTCTCATTTCCACTTTCTCCATTGTCACAAAAATGACAAATCACAAATCTCAATCTGCACATGCACTTATTCACATGGCCACAACAAGTCACTGGCAATATTGGGGTCATTTTCAGAGTTACCTACTGAGTGTACTAGAAGGTGGAACAGGTCCTCAAAGTCCATATGAATAGAAATAGTATACGCTAATGACAGACCATTTAAAATTCTGATAATGTCCAAATTGGGTGAATTAGCAAATAGCTGGTGGTGCATCTACCCTTACAGGACCAATGAATTCCCTAAGACACTTAAAAAAGGACAAAAACTGAGCGAAAAGACACTTTAAAAAGTGACATTGTGTTCATAAGTCGCTCTGCTGCCAAAAAAACATGTTACTGCAGGTTTAATTAAGTAACTAAAAAGCATCTCACATATCAGATCACAAGGGCTACAAGGTGGCTCGGTGCCTCACAGCTAGAAGATTCTCGGTTTGCATCCTGGTTAGGATGCCTGAGATCTTTCTGCATGGAGTTTCTTGCATGTTCTCCCCGTGCAGCGTGGGTTCTCTCCGGGTTCTCCGGCTTCCTTCCACACAGTTCAAAAACATGTTGAGGTTAATTGGTGTTTCTTCTGTAGGTGTGAATGTGGTTGTCTGTTTCTAAGTGTAGCCCTGCAATAAACTGGTGACCTGTCCAGGGTGTCCACTGCCTTCACTAAAGTCAGCTGGGATAGACTCCAGCCCCCCACGACCTTAGTGAGGATTAAGTGGTGTATAGATAATGGATGGATGGATACCAGATCACATGAACTCTGGAAACATCCAAAACTGACAGCAGCTACTGAGATCTGCTAAGCTAGCTGCCTATAGTCGAGGTTTAGCTGGGATTTTTCTCCATCGTGGCAGGGTTTAGATAAGGCCTCATTTACTTATGTGAATTAAACTACTTGGGTACTTTTAATATTGTAATTGCACATAATAACTAAGGGGAAATTAATGAATTAGTAGTAATAATAGCTTTAGCTGTCTAGCTAGCGTGTGACAACCAAGCACAGTTATTACAGGTTAGCTTGGTTCTTAGCTTTTTTGCAGCATCATTACCACAGAAAGGACACATGTTATTGCATAATGCATTTTTATATAGCAAAAATTGATGTCAACAACTTGGAATAAGGTCTTAACACAATTTTGGCCTAGTAGACATATTTGCCTTTTTCTGTTTGTTTCCAGCAGAACAGTCTATCATCTTGCCAGTCATTTCTTTTATTTTTGCGAAACTTTAACCTACATACTCCCTGAGATTCTTAACCTGAGCTCCTCCATACATCTCCACGCTTTGTGTATGCAGCAGCTGTCAAAGTGTGGGTGGCAGGCCATCACTTTAAGATAACTGCATATTATCTGAAGATGCTTTGACAGTAAATCTTCATTCCTCACACCCTTACCTGCATTTACATAAATTTGCATCAATGTTTTATTTTAGTAAGTGGAGCATTGGAAACTTGAGTGTCCTTGAGGCCAGTGTTTTTGAGCTGTCAAGGAGAAACCGCTCTTCAGATTCAATTCTTTTTTTCCTTCCCTACCTTTTTTTTCTTTCTTTAAATGAATAGGAAGAAGTGGAGACAGTCCTCATTTTATGCATTAGATTGTTAAAATACTTGAAGGCGCTCGCTAAAGCATACTCGCTTAACACCCCAGGCCGTTGTTTTCCTAGCTGTCCTGCTCTTGCATATTATATGCAAGTAACAAGCTGTTTGGACATCTATTGGGAGTGTGGACTGAGCAGATGCTTTTGAACATACATGCAGGCTGTGCCACTATAGGAGTCATGTCACATAGGAGACCACTTCTGAAATAAACATGGAGCGTACTGCCTGACTCCTCGTGTGAAGACTGACATTTTTATATTTGTATTATTTCTGTCTCTCTCTGGCTGAAATCAGCATTTTGTCTCCTTGAACTGTTTTGACAAATTTAATTTAAAAAGTGCGTATCTCGGTGTTTGCTGCAGTTGGTCTCCTGGTTTCCACAGTAACCAAAGCACAGCAGTATCTTGAGATTCACACTGAGAGCCTAAGCTACTCCACAGCCGTGGAAGGAAAGCTGTCCTTTGAAACTAATGAAAGCATCTCCATTACTACAAAGCGTTGGCAGCGTGTTACGCTGGCATGGCATTGGCATTACATTCCTGATAGAGGCGCAAGTCTCGCTGGTTGATGCACGCATTCATCATCTTCTAGTGCATTAGAATAACTAGAGATAAAGTTGCAGTTTGTGTATTGATGATGAAAACAAATCATAAAAAAAGACCTGTAATCCTCACAGGCTTTGATGTCCAATTTACAAAGGATGGCTCATTTTTAAACAGAAAAGTGGTTAATTTGTAACCTGCTGCTGAATATTAGTGTCTGGCTGTTATGTGTGACCATGTAGAAGATGCTCAGTGCTATAGAGGAAGACAGAGTTTGTGATCATGGTTTACAGCAGTGATGGAAAGTGACTAAGAGCATTTACTGCAGTGATTTACGCGAGGTAGTTGTACTTTACAGGAATATTTCCATATGCTGATATCTTATGCATGCACTCCCATACATTATTGAAAGGGAAATATACTTTTTACTGCACCTAGAGTTATTTGCCAGTTTGCAGAATCTGAGTTTATATTGAAAACATACAATATGTGATACATTGCTGTAGATTACTTATAGATATATAAAGTAGCTACAATTAGCTCTGGCAAAATGCTAGCAGCAGCTACCACTGATATTTGAATATGACAATATCCAACAATACACTGATATTGTCACACAGCCACTGAATCGCACTGTTTAGAATTTACTTTTTTGCCTTATTGGACCCAAAACTGAACGATGTGGTACATTTTGGCAGATTTCTTTAGAATTTTATATGTTTTCAGACCTGAGAATTTTTTGTATTGTCAACCTCAAAAAAAAAAAAAAAAAAAAAAGCACCTTGCCTGGAAAGCCTTTTTAGAGGTTCAATATCTCCAGAAAAATAACTCCCACAGTCATTAAATTTGGTGAGGACACGGACAAAATTGTTTCTAAGAGATCCAAATCATCAAATGGCTCCAGCAGAGGGCAAAAACAATGTTGCTGCATAAACTTTGCCCCCACATTCTCTGCTCCTCCTCGTCCTTGTCAGTGATGAATCAGCCACCGCTCGCCTTCAAACACATTGGCTGCATCACCTCCATCTAATGATATCTGTTGGTTTCAACAGTGAATGTTCTGTCACCATCCCAGCTGCAATTACTGTTAGGAGGGAGAGAACAATACAAACTTGGCTTTTGGACGAACAGAGACACTGAAATGGCTTTTAAGAGTTTCCTTTCTGCAAATAAATGAAATGTGAATCCATTGACAATCGATGACTCTTTTGCTTTGTTTACTTTTGTTGCTTTCAGTGCAGCATTGATATTCTGTTTCACTTGTCTTGTTGCTGTAGCACTTACCTTTATGTGTTTTTGTAAATTAGAAAAGGCTTAAATTGTTGTATGATTGTTAAATTTCAACATGAAGACAACATTGAAGCAACTTGTAAATTTGCACATACAGTGACTATATAAACAGCCCAACACACACCAGTTTTTGTGGTCCTGCGAATGACTCCACATCACCATTTTCATACTTGCCACACATCTTCTGATAATAGAGGCCTCAATATGAAAAAATGTCAACCAACTATTGTATTTTTAGTGTATGCATTTGGCACTTTCTTCAGTCTGTGGGAGTCGACCATAGAAGGTGAAAGTAGAAAAATTCCCATGTCTGAAAACACATGAAATTTCTTCAAATTCAGCCAAATTCTTAACAAATGTGTAAACTCAGAATAAAATCTGAGATGGTGAAGCTAAAATGAGACTTTGGTTCTGACTCTTAGGCTTGTTTCTTGTAACATAACGTTTTAGCTCTGCTAAATCCAGTGAAAAGCTGTGGTAATTCATACACTGATAGAATTTCTTCTATCTGTGTTTTCTTTACTTTTTTAACAGTCAGAATTGTACCGCGGTGCTGTGAATGGCACCGGCTCATTCTGACTCACATTTGACACACTGTGCAGTGTTTGAAAGCACAAAACCTCACATTTCAAAGGGTGCAAAGCCTTTTAAGATAACAAGCCTACAGTAAAAATTGTTCCTCACTTTGTAAGGGCGCAGCAAAACTATAATTTCCTACCTTGTGCTGCCCCTGAGAGTACAGCAAACAAAATGCTTCCATGCTTTAAGTCTTTTTTTAGTAAAAAACGTAAAGAATGTTAAGGGGTTAATGTTCTGCAGCATTATAGACACTTCCAGACCACTCTCAGTAACCCCGAATTAGATTCTCCCAACCTTTCCCTCTTGGGGAAGTGTATGAGGACTTAAAGATTTGCAGTGAAAACTGGGATTTCTATAGTTCACCCTACAGCTCCTGTCAGTGACACAGGATTCCCCTGGTCCACTTCTAGATGGATAAGAACTTTGATTGCCTAAGCCTTTAGTGCTCTAAAGAGCTGTGTCCATTTTCTTGCAGCTCCCTTGGCTACTGTCTTTGTTATCGGTGGGGAAAAACAATCTTTGTGGCAAAGACATACTAGGACTGGGCTTGTGGCTCAGTAGGAATGTTTTAATTAACTAAAGCAATGTTTAATCCAGTCCTCGGGACAGTGGAAGAACAAATGGGCACAGCAGCAGCCCAGTGTTGCACTCCGGTCTGGCTTCCTGCTCCAAGCTGTAGTGGACTTGGATAGAGGTCCACCTTGTAGGAAAGTAACAGCCACTTCTCTCAGTGCTGAGCCGGTCGGACTCACAACGGGGGATTTATGAAGCACAGTTTTAGGGACTTCCATTTATTTATTTTCCAGATGGATATTATTGTAAGTCAACTCAATAACCAGAATTGCTTGATCACATTCTTGAGGTGTGTGAACATGTGGGAGAACACTTTATTATTACAGACCCCGACGTTTTACCATGTAGCAAAGAAATGCATATGTGGTGTATTTACTATAATCATGCTCTGTTGACTTCCTTGCTTGCGAGAAAAGCACTCGCAGAAACACGGCCAGAGGAGAGGCTGAAAATGTTTCTGGCAGTCGTCTGGAGAGAAATACTCCCGGGTGTCTTTATTGCTGTTTTAATCAACTCTAACATTTTATCGATTTCAGCAAGAAGCATTTCATAAAGCAGCAGGCCAGAACAGGTTGGCAGTGTGTACCTTCAGCTGAACAAGCAGCAAACTTTTCTCCATGGGAACCCTGAGCCCCCCGATTCACTGTCAGAAAACTCCTGCATTCTCTCCCCGCTGCTCGTCTCCTCGCGCACAGAGATGTGGTTGCGTTGCATTTTGTCTGAAGCGCAGCATACATTTCATCTCCATAATTAACAAACACAATCAGAATTATGACTAAAAGCTTCAAGTCTACCTGTGGCAGTGCTCTCAGCCCTTTGGTGGTTTCTGTGTCTGCTTGTCTCATTAGATTGATGACAATTTTCATTACATTACTCAGTCTATATTAACATCTCCATCCCTATCTGGAAAAATAATCAAAATCATGGCTTAAAGGCGTCGTTCTCTTGTGTCTTGGAACGTTGACTCACATCTCTCCCTTGCAATCAGCATCTTAGACGGATGACTGTGCACAATACTGTTTTGCATTAATTACACTAACAAACTAAAACCTCAAATGATATTGCAGGCATATATCCCACTTGCTAATGTCTTTACCGTAATGATGCTACCCTGACTTAATGGCTTAATGTCGTGGCTTTCATGCCTCCGTACGTCCCTGCTTACGTCATCTCCTTTTTCATTCAACCTCACAACTATGTCTGAGCAACTTATGCAGAAATATCACACAAAAAAAAGGCTGTTTAGAGATTAGAATCATCAGCCAAACAATGCCCCTATGCAGAGACTAATTTGTTCGTGTCATTATGCTGATAGCGGGATTCATAAAAAGCTCCTGAAAAGGCAGGATTAAGCCCTTATTAAAAGTAATCATTCCTCATCATTGGCAGCTGTTGCTGGAATGAAAGTAACAGATACGACGCGCTGTTATTAATGTTATGAGTCACCATAAGGCCTTTGTTTACAGAATAGTTATTGAGCTGAAGATAAACTGATCTATTTTCAAATATTAAATGATTCAGGTGGCAACTTTTCCTGGAATAAGTGCATCGTTGTTTTTCTTTATTTTTTAAATGAAAAGAATGTGCATAAACATATTTGGGTGCTGTTTTAGCTGCGTAACATCGCGGGGCTGAAGGGATGGCAGGTCACGTCAGAGCCTGCATTCTCTCTAATGGCCAGAAGGGGGCGACTCACACTGTAAAGAATGTGTATGTGAAAATAAGTTGATTTGTAACCTCAATAAGTATTTTTAAAATTTTATGGTTTCAATTGCAAAGTTCAAGTCTGCTTCACTGCAGCTTCATGTTCATTTTTTGAATTATGATTCCTTTTAGAGTCAACTAGACAGTAAAACAGGGTAGAAGTCTTAGGGTGGAGCTACCTCGTGATTGAAGGTCCCTACTGTGCATAGTATCCAGTAGTTCTCAGTCTGATCCAGCGCTCACTTGTCATGTTGTTTCAAAAGATCATGATGGTGGTGGGCAAAACTCCAAACTTGAACTTGCAATGGTAGTCCACAAACTCCAAAGAGATGTTAAAGGACTTGTCCATCGTTTACATACAGTCTCTGGATGAATCCTACTAGGGTTGCTGACACCCATATGTTTCATCTGGCACTACCAAGAAATGTACATTTTGGGATTACAGTGATATGTTTTTGACAACTGTTACCTTAGCTTAGGTTAGCACAAGACTGAGCTCTGTCCAGTTCTGCTTACCAGCACCTGTATTAATCTTCAATTAACATATTCTGTCTTGTTTTTGTTAAACAAACCTCTATGTAAAAACTGCTTCTAGATTTTTGGTGCATTTAAACAGTGCCAGGTTGTTGTTTTTTTTCACAGGTATTAGCCTTTTCATCTACGTGTACATACATAAAGTAGGTTTTGCAGATATTAATGTCTTTCCATCAGGCTGATATTTTCATTTATCTGGTTTATGAGTAGCCTAAATAGCTGCAAACTCAATTGTGTTTTATCCTTGTGTTTAGCAAATGTAAGCACGCTAACTAAAATGGTGACCATAATAATCATTATCTGGTAATTATCAGTACATTAGCATTCATCTTAAAACACCACTATGCCAAACATGCAACCTCAAACAACCGCTTGAGTTGAGGAAAAGTTCCACATAAGGTGAAAATGTTTCGGCTTGAGGGAAAAATTCAAATTTATTATGAATCTAGGTCATAAATGTACAAAGATGAGAGTTAAAAGGAGAGAGAGTGGTGGGAAATGAAGAAAAAAACGGAGTTCTAAAACCCAGCCGTTACATCAAACAGACACAAAGTCCGGCAGTCAAATTTGCGGAAATGATGCAAACATACTTTACATTTTTACTTTTATTAGAAAATGCTTCCAAGAATGTTCCATGGACTTTTTGCATGATTTGACTTCACATTGGATTATATTTATCTGCTGCAGAAGCTGCATAGTACAATCATTGTACAGACACAGAGCTGCTATTATGATTGTGACAAACAGTTGGACTTATTAGAACAGCTGAGAGCTATGTACCTTGTTCGGGGTGCTTTAATAGTAGATCCAGTTTGGTGTTATTTAACCGGGTTGAATGTGGAGGAGGAATAAACAGGTTTAAAAGCAGATGAGAGCAACTGTGCTGTGCGATTAGTGCGACACATGCACACACATACCACAACCAGAGGATTTTTCTGAGATTAAAGAATCGACTATTTTTATCCCTCTTCCCCAGAGCCAGCCTTACCTATGTTTGATGCAGATTTGGGGCGAATAATATTCTCGATTATAATGAAGTGGTAGCTGTTTGAAGTTTCTCCTTGGCTGTTTTGATGAAATGAATTCCATACGGTACCTCCAACACAATTTATGGAGCTCACTCCCCTGCTTTGTGTTTCCAATGATTGAACTGCCTAAGGAGGGAGATTTTAAGCACATTCATTCTGCTCCCTTTATTGGTAATACTATACAAGTGCTGTCTCACTGAAGCGCATCCATCAGTATCGTGAGATGTATTCATTCTTTTTTTTCATTAATGATTTGCGGTGTCTTCATGCTGTATTGCTTTTAGAATGATTAGAGATGCTTTGATAGAACAGGAGATTCACAATAGAAGATAAACATTCACATCAATCTTTGTTTTTGATACAAATGCTTATTATGAGCTATAGGCAAACCTAAGAGGACATGCAGTAATGGAAAATTTCCCAACTATGACAGGTGCGTGAGTGTTTTCCACCCGTGTGTTTGCCACAAAAATCTTCTCTGGATGCTCTGCACTGTTGCTGCTGTTGCTGCTGCTGCACTCTGCTGCTTCCAGTGTAAGGGCCACAACTGCATGTACTGAATGTTTAACTAGGGAGGGATGTGTGAAAAGACAGACTTCATTTGCTTTCCGCAAATAATTCTGTTTTTAATTACGTCCCATATTTTAGCATTAATAAATCATTACCTCATTGATTTTGGGACATTTGGGTAATTACTGTAAACAAATGAGACAATCACTGAGAAGCCTGTCAGCGTCTGCACTGCGTTTTACAGTGAGGCACTGACCCAACATCATCTGGACTGCTTTGACGCAGAAAAGAGGATTGTTGAACAAATCAGAAAAAGTCTGAGTATCTTCTGTAAGGCAAAACGTGATTTGAGGAAACCTGAGGAGGTGGAGGGGGCAAAGATGTCACTGTCCAGTAATTCTAACGGCGCTACATACATGTGTTAGAAATCCTGCCACACTTATTTTTCAGACACCAGAGGAATTCAGCTATTATAGCACTCAGCGAGAACATTTATTTTTTGCAGTCTCTCTGGATCACAGAGTTAATTATATATATACAAAAAAAAAAAAACTAAAACACATCTATGTATCTATGAAGCCAACAAGGTTAAAGACTGCCAATATGAGCTAAATATAATTGGAACAGAAACCACAACAGATTAAATTAATCTTGCAAAAAAAATAAAAAAATGTAATTAGTCAGTAATGCAGGTATCTTGTTTGCATGTGTACGCCTAGTCTGGGTCAAGTGATTTTCACAGTTTGCTAAGAACCGCTGCAGCTCATTTCACTAGTCAAACCAGCATTTAGTAAACTAAAAATGCTCTTGTGAGTCTCATTTGCGAAGAAATGACCATTTATTTCGCTGAGCTTATGCAACAGTTAGACGTGGTTGAAAGGGCTCTTTGAAGTATCGTAGCTCTTAAAGAATCTTTGCTGCAAAATGGAGTCTGCTGAGAGAGCACATATAACAATATAGGGACTTAAAGAAACGCAAACATAATAATCACTCATATAAGAGCACCATTTCTTAGCAACATCAACATTACTCAAAGCATCAACACATAAGCCGGGAGGTGCTGTGTTGAAGGGAGCTGCAGTCTCGTACTGATGCTGGTTTAGTCCTTGGACTGTGTGCCAGTGAAAAGAAAAAAGAAAAAAAGTGTTCTCAGAGGAAGCCCAGAAAATAGATCTTGTAGGCATACAAAAGAGTTCAAATGCACGGATGAGGATGTTAGCAGGTAGAGCCGTCAGGGTGTTTTAAGAAGATTGGATAAAGTGTATTTTAGACGCCATGATATGCATTTCATGGATTGGATTTAGAGCAATGCTGCTGCTTAAAATGGCAATAATTGCCAGAGAAAAAAAAGAAAAAACAACAGTGTTTGTCAGTAATTTACATTTAAAGAGGGACTACACTCTTCTTTTGCTCTCAACATATATTTACATACATTGCATTGAATTTAAAGCATAAATCACAGTTATCTGTAAAAATGGCTTTTCCTATTCAAAATTAGCCAATAGTACTTCTTTGTAGTTGGTATTTAAACTCTGATTCAGCCACATAGCTGCTGGTAATGTTAACACAAACCTGATATACACCAAAAGACAAAGGTTTTTTTGTTTGTTTTGTTTTTCTGCTGTGACAGTAAACAACACATAAGCTCACTAATAACTTTGTTGTATTCAAAGATTAACAGGACACTTAAAGGGAGAGATGTTTTTCTACTGAGCTGCTGTGAAGTTGGATGTTTTACGATGGAGGTCTTTGGGGGTTGGCTCACTTTTAGAGTCAGCCTCAGGTGGACATTTGAGAAATTGCAGTTTTTTGGCAATTCTGCACTGGCTTCATTTTTCAGCCCCAGAGATGATTGCCTGATATCTGTCAAATATATATGATTTACATATCACTTTCAGGAAGTCTTTTACTGTTACGATACCATTACTGGATTATTCCTATGGTATTATCATCAAGCTGTATTTTTTGTGTCTCTATTTTAATCGGCTAATGTATATATAAAGGGAGAAAACGGTGTTGTTGTACTTTTGATATCAAAAGATTAAAAAAAAAAATAAAAAAAAAATCTTCTAGTAATTTCCTGACCTAATAGCAGCTTCTCATGGTCACATATTTAGCTGTGTGTTTCTTCACTCCCCTGTTGCATTTTTTTTTAATGCCCTGGAGGGAGGCTTGCAGCACATTTTAAGAATGTAGTTACCTTTAAAATGTAAAGTCCAATGAGCTCTGAGTCAAAGGTCACAGCCCCCCCAGACAGCCTCATTGAAAAGTCACAAGAAAAGGGTGGTAATAAAATATTCACTGTGCTCAGTGGTAATTCATCCTTCTAGGTGGTATTTTAACTATCATTAAGCTACATTACATTATATGATCTGCAATAGACACAGACATATCATAGGACCAGCCAAAAGAGAAAGCCATGGGCCTCCCAAGGGTATGTAGGAAAGATGAAGGCGAGGCAAAGATACCATGTCATAAATCAGAATGTGAAATAGTACGTGAGACACAAATATGACATGATTCGATCATTTGAGGATATTGTCTCTCATGTGTCCATGAATAAACAATAAGAAATCATCTGCATAGAAGCAAAGAAAAAAAAAAAGGCACTTCAGAACTTGCCTAGGAATCATCACAACTGTAGGTTCTCTAAAGTAATCCAGCAGTAACTGTCTGAACATCCATACAGATCAGTCACTAATCACTAATACAGCATACTTTTAATAATTTTGAAGTGTCATTAACTGCAGACCAAAAACAGAACTCCAAAGGGAACAAGTAGTTGACATGAATTGATGTTTTTTTATATCGAGGTATTCCAGACGGGCATTCTGCAAAACTTGCTGGTTGAATAATCCTGAAGAAACGCTCTCTCGTCTTGCCTGTACTACTGTGTGTGTACAGCAGAATGACAATAAACTTGATTTGATTTGATTCATCATGAGTATAAATCAATATTTATCAGGGAGTTTTTAAGGTGAACTGAATGAATCACAGTAGTCTGTTTCTGCATCAGGAGTTTGTATCAGTGAAGCTCTACTCTAATATTCCTTCCCAAATAGGCCAGCATGTTGGTTTTTACTTGTTTCCATAGCTGATTTATATAAAAAAAAAAAAAAGTAGATGAAAAAAACCTACAAAAATCATTGAACTACTAATCTACTCACTGAGTGGCTGTAATTATTACTGTGGTGGATGATAATAAATCACTGACTAATGCCAGTAATGTTCGAGAAAAATCCCATCCAGTGGGGCTTAAGAGAGCTTAGATATATGATGGTTGGTCCGGTCTGGCGGAACATGCATATCAACATACATTCAGCACTCTATCACTGTGTGCATTCAGGCAGGTTGCATGCAGTATATTTAAGCTGTAGAGAGGGATGGACCGGTGGACCATGAGATGCATAGTTACACTGAGTGGGCTGAAAAGCATGAAATAAGTTCTGAGCATTATCAGGCGGAGACATGCAGGCGGGTGGAGCGGCGTAGACACGTGCACACCTTATTAGTATCTAAAACCTGTATTTTCCACTGTGGAGCTGACGTTTTATTGGTGACCTTCCAGCTATAGGACAGTTGTGGGGTTGCAGTGAGTTCAGCCTCGGCAGATGAAGGGAGCTATTCATTTCGGAAATACCTTTGGTGATAATTGATGTTTTCGGCAAGAGGATAAACATAATAAATACAGAAGCTGCAGAAAAATATGTGGCATCTTTGAAACTGAATAAGTCTTTCTACATAAAGAGATTGTTTTTTTTTTCTTGGATGAACTAAAGCTTGAATGAGGACTGCAGGCTGCATCAGTCAGTGACAAAGAGAAGGAGAATAAATGGGTATTTTCATCAAACAGGTCTGAATTGTATGTGTTTTATGTAATGCTGTAAGTACACGCTAAGTAGTCTGAAACATCATGTTCTGACTCTGTTTTCTTGTTTGAGACAAGCGATGACTTTGTTCGAATTAATGCAGTCTTTTATATTTTTAATGCATATTTTTTCATTAATTACACATGTCTGCTGCACAAGAGAACCCTCCCTTTTCTAAAATGTCAGTTTGTCAGCTATGAAAAAAAATCACCTTTCTTTTAAGATTGACATCCCTGATATTTTAAAGCTAGACATCATATTTTGAAAGGTGTTTATTTATTTATTTATTTTTTTCCCCCCCAGCTTACAGTCATCAGCATTACTCATAGAGCTCTGAGATATATCAAGAAGAAGAAAATCTGTTTATAAGTAAAGTCCTGTAAAAAAAAAAAATGAACAGTTAAAGGGAAGCAATTAGTTTATGTTGCTGCAGCAAATGTTAGCAGCTCCTCCTCGGCGTGACAGATGACGACTAGATTTCACCACGTCCGTACTGCTGATCCGCTGGGACGCCTCGTTCAGTGGCTGTCTGGTTCTCCTCCGCGTGGTCCTGAATGTCAATCTGCAGAGCTCCCCCACACTCAGACAGTAGCTACCAGTAATGCCGCACTAATTAGCCAACCCTCTCGAGTAGCCAAGCCCTCCCAGTGGCATCCGTGCCAAACAGAATTATTAAAGAAGGAGGGAGGAGGAGTTGCACCTCCTCTGCAGAGGAGCAAAACACCCAGGTTCAGTTTAGCATTCGCTTCGTCGCCCTGTGGCTGGGGGAGCCAGCGCTGTCATCAATATTAACACCTAGATACATCCGTCGCTGTAACACGTATTTTTTTTTTTTTCTTTACCCCAGTCTAATGAAAATTTCATGTGAATCACATAATTGTAATTCCTTATTCAAATGAGCACTGTTTGAGAAGTGGAAATGATTTGTGGCTCCGTGACTAAAAAGCTGTTGTGTGGATGTTGACGCTTTGTCTGTTAACACTTTGGTCAAACTGTAAGGTCCACGTGTGAGGGGGCATATGTACAGTATATATAGTGATAAATCACAGGAACAGCATGAGCACATAAGTGAAGAAAAACGATTTGGATGCAGATGCTTCCATACTGCTCCACTGAATGGTGCAAATAAACAGTTGACATCAACATAAATGAGTTAAATTGCATTTTGTGTCAAGATGGCAAGAAGTAAAAGAAACCAAGATGACTTTGAAATGGGGTTTATTGTTAGGGCACAGATGGCAGGAGCATCAGCCAGCTTCAGCTTCAGACTGCTCTTGTGTTTTACAGTGTCTATAGTGACATCTGCATTTACATCTATGAAGACAGACTGCAGTAAACAGGGTTGGAAATCGTGGTCGCTGGTACACACTTGATGATGGTGGTGCATTAGTGTGATATTTAAGGAAAAACAAAAGAGCAGTTCTGCCTCATGTGACTGAGGATTTTAATGCAGGATGTGAGCAGACTGTCAGCAACAACAATCTGCCAGTGATCACATAGAGAGAGAGAGATGTAACAGGAGGATTTCACTGCAGAAACCTCTCTTTACACACATGAATGCACATTTAGGAGTGTGGCGGTACAAAAACCATAGACGCTGGTCTACAGAGATGTGGATAATAGTGATAGGGTCAGATGAGTCAAGTGGGAGAGTGCATTTGTGGCCAAGAGAACAGTCCAGGTCTGACCACTTGACCCTACAATGAGGAGATCCAGTGGTTCTGATGTGCTGTGGGGGGATATTTCGCTGCCATGGTTTGGTTCCACTTGTCCCCACAGAGGGAAGGGTCACTGCAAATCAATACAGGATTGTTTTAAGTGATCCCCTTTGGCCTATGATGAAACATGTCTATCCTGATGGGAGTGGTCACTTCCAGGATAACCATACCTTTATCCACAGGGCACGATGGGTCACTGCATGAGGATAAAATCAAGCTCTGGCCTTCACAGCCACCAGAGCGCAGCCCAACTGAACACCTATGGGAGGTTTTGATCCAGCATGTTGGATGGAACTGTCAACCATCATCATCCATCCATCCATTATCTATACACCGCTTAATCCTCACTAGGGTCATGGGGGGTCTGGAGTCTATCCCAGCTGACTCAGGGTGAAGGGGACACCCTGGACAGGTCACCAGTCTATCACAGGGCTACACTTAGAGACAGACAACCAAACACACTCACATTCACACCTACGGACAATTTAGAATCACCAATTAACCTCAACAGGTTTTTGGACTGTGTGGGAGGAAGCTGGAGAACCCGGAGAGAACCCACGCTACATGGGGAGAACATGCAAACTCCACACAGAAAGATCCCGAGTGTCCTCACCGGGACGCGAACCAGCGACCTTCTAGCTGTGAGGCGACGGTGCTAACCACCGATCCACCTTGCAGCCCACCATCATCAAAACACTAAATTAATGAATACATTTTAGGATTTCGAAGAATGGTGTTCTTCCCTCCAGTACATTTGTAGAGAATCAGAGAATCAAGGAGTCTTGACGCTCTTATTGGTGGCCCCACATCTTCCTAAAACACATTATGCATTTCCTTTGATTTGTCAGCCGTCTGTGTATGTTGGTTGGTGGTATATAGTACACTCCCACCCCTTTACTCTCTGCAGCACTTGGCCTTCCTCACCCCCTGTCTTTTGGCATTCCCTCTGCTTTGATGGCTTATTTGCTGATTTGTTTATATATTTATTAATTCATTTACCCCCCCCAATCCAATTTTAGCTGACATTTCTTGTCAAGATACGAAGGATGACCTTTGAAAACAGAACACTTCCTGCCAGAGACGTGAAGGAGGTCTCACTCTGTGCTGAGAAAACACTCGTCTCGTCTCCTTTCCTCTTTACTTATCTGTATTCGAGGGCAGAGCGACTAAAACACATTTGTCACTTAATTGAAAGACGCATCGGTAAGAGTAAGTTTATTTTTACAAATGCAATTTATTAGCCACATGAGCAAATTTGTTAAAGTGAATTACATCTTAATCAAACCCGCGTATGAAGGGTGAAGGTAGAAGTTGTGAAATGAAAGCAATAGTTCAACAAATTAGGGAAAAGTGGTTTTATGTGATTTCTCGCTGAGAGGTAAATATACAGCTGCAGCAGCTAGAGGCTGGTTAGTTTAGCTGAGCATGCAGGGGGAAACAGTTGACTTGGCTTTGTCCATACAAAATCCATCTACATGCTCCAGTGAAACTAACAAATTAGCACATTGTATCCAGTTTGTTTAATTTGGACAAAAAAAAAGAAAAGTCTTTTGTTTGCCTTTGTTTGCTGGACCGTTGTTGTTGAAGACTAACATTGCACTAACCTGCTGCTTGAACCCTGTTTGGTCCAAAGTCCAGGGGCATTGAGTCCTCAAGGTAGCCCCCAAGGTTTGCAAGGGTTTCTCCTGACATTCATTATCTGTCCACTCACTATAAGCTACGTCAAACCTAACTGCTCAAGTATTTTCATTTTGATTGTTAGATATGAAATCAGCAACAAAACACTCTCCTGTGATCTGAAATGGGTCTTTGAAGTTCAGCATCTTTGCATGTCTGTTTGGAGTTCTGGAGTCTAATGGACGTATATTTTGAGCTCTTTATTCTGATGTGTGTCTGGTATTGGCTGCGTGCCTATTTGGAGACCTGTGGTCTAAATGTGTGTCTATTTCGGGCTGTGTGATTTGACGCAACTGTTGAGCGGCCCTGCTCTACATCACCTAATGAGCTGCTGTTTGCTCGCCCACCTTTTCACTCTCTCTCTCCCTCTCTCTCGCTCCCTGTAATGTATTCTTTCAGCGTATAATACAATCCCTTTGGGACCACAGGTTTTCTTTGGGAGGTGAAATTTCATGCAGCATCTTTACATATTCTCACACATTCCCTGTATTCAGAGCAGCCGGTGCCTTCACACCAGCACACATTTCAAGGTGACAATGTTTAACCAGTCTGTGTGTGTGTGTGTGTGTGTGTGTGTGTGTNGGTTTCTCCTGACATTCATTATCTGTCCACTCACTATAAGTTAAGTCAAACCTAACTGCTCAAGTATTTTCATTTTGATTGTTAGATATGAAATCAGCAACAAAACACTCTCCTGTGATCTGAAATGGGTCTTTGAAGTTCAGCATCTTTGCATGTCTGTTTGGAGTTCTGGAGTCTAATGGACGTATATTTTGAGCTCTTTATTCTGATGTGTGTCTGGTATTGGCTGCGTGCCTATTTGGAGACCTGTGGTCTAAATGTGTGTCTATTTCGGGCTGTGTGATTTGACGCAACTGTTGAGCGGCCCTGCTCTACATCACCTAATGAGCTGCTGTTTGCTCGCCCACCTTTTCACTCTCTCTCTCCCTCTCTCTCGCTCCCTGTAATGTATTCTTTCAGCGTATAATACAATCCCTTTGGGACCACAGGTTTTCTTTGGGAGGTGAAATTTCATGCAGCATCTTTACATATTCTCACACATTCCCTGTATTCAGAGCAGCCGGTGCCTTCACACCAGCACACATTTCAAGGTGACAATGTTTAACCAGTCTGTGTGTGTGTGTGTGTGTGTGTGTGTGTGTGTTCATGCAGATGTACTTTTGTGGCTTTTTATTTTTTTGGGGGGGGAGATTTGTAAGTGTGTGTGTTTATGTGTGTGTGATTGTGTGTTTGCATGTGCATGTGTGATATCACAGGAAATAAGACAGACCTGCAACATCCTTAGCTCCCTGTTGCTATGGCGACACGTCTGGTTACAGGAGTATCTAATAGGTCCTCCATACAAATTAACCTACTATGGTGTGTGTGTGTGTGTGTGTGTGTGTGTGTGTGTGTGTGTGTTTATGAACTGAGTCAGTAATTTAGATAAATGAAAAAATGTAAAGCCACGGACTATAAGTGGATATTTGGTGCTGTTTTATGCAGCTATGCATTTTTCCATGTTGTCCTTTTAGAATATTTCATTGCTGGTTAAACCTACAGTTTATATACGATGCATTTCAGTATATTGTACAAATTCTTATCCTTTTCTTATGCCTTATACCACCCCCTTAAAATATTAAAATCCTGATTTTGTCATACCTAAATAATATGGGTTTTTAATATTTCCCGTATTTTGGTATGTTGCCTGTTTTCTCTTTCTTTATTGTATTTGTGACAATTGTCCCTTTGCCTCCATTTAAAAAAAAAAAAAAAAAAAAAAGTTTTAGCATTATATCATGTGTCATTTCAATTAGTGTGGCTGGACAGATGACTCCTTGCTGCTCTTACAGATGCTGTTAGCTGTGGTATCAGATGATCAGATAGAACGGTGCCTTTTTCATTTTTCTCTCATGATGTAATTACTCAGAGGTTGCATGGACTGCTGGGGTTTGATACTGCTCAATGCTTTAAGGCAAAACGCTGTGTTAATGCTCTCACAGAGATGTAGTGTTATTTAATAACCGTTTACACAGATGCCTGATGTTCATATTTAAACTGAATCAAGGTTCTGGTCAAATCACTTGTAAGTCTCTGGCTATTTTCTATTGAATTTAGTGGCTTCCTGAGCCAGAGGGGTTCCTTAAGTCAATTGAATTATTTGACTTGAAAGCGGTCAACTTTCTTTTATTGAGTTGGCTGAGCCCTGAAGCTTCACACAGCCAGGCCTGTTCCATTTTCTTTGTCAATAGTACTTTTCCTTATTGTCAGTCCTTAATACAGGCCTGTGTATCCAGTTTGCAATTTGCTTGTTTTATTTTATGTCATTAAAATTTAATTTAGCGACTTTACTTGCAGAAATACTTTTTTTTTTTTCAGAAAGTATTTTGACCCGTTGATGTTTTCCATGTGTTGCACATTTCTTTTAAATGATTAAAATTGTCCTTTTACCCACCAGTGCACTTTTATTAACCCAGAATAACAAGCAAAAACAAGTTTTCAACATTTTTTTTTTTTTTGTGCAAATTTTGTGGAAAAAAGCCCAAATGAAATCTGTTTGTAAGATATTCAGACACTTTGCTGTACCACTTTGTATTGTTGTTAGGTGAATTCCATTTGCTCAATTATCCTTGAGATATGTGCACAGCTTTACTGGAGTTTATCTGTGTTGCAATGAAAGAATTGAACATAGTTTAGAAGGGCTCACACCTGTGTATATATGAACGTTCACTTGGACTTCCAGCTGGTATTTAGAGGATACTGAGGACATAAAGGGAACAATTCTATGAGTCAATAGGAGAAAAAACTAAATCTTTGGGCCTAACTCCAAGCACTACATGTGATTAATAGCAGTCACTGTTGATTACCTGCTAATATCATTACTAGATTGAAGCATGGTGGTGGCAGCATCATGCAGTATAGATGAGGAGACTGGTCACAACTAAGGGGAAGATGATTGCAGCTCCAGAGCTTACATGACCTGAGTCTGGGGTGACAGCTGACCTTCACAACAACAACGACCTGAAACACACAGCCAAGACAACGCTGATGTAACCTAAAGACAAGTCTTCCACTGCCACTATGTCATTCAGTCAAAGCCCACACTTAAACCCCAGAGAACATCTGTGCAGAGACCTAGAGATGACAGTTCTCACATTTTCCATCCGGTATGACAGAATGGGACAAACTGGCCAAATCTAGGTGTGAAAAGCCTGTAAAGACTTGCCCAAGAAGACCCAAAAGCTGTAGTCGCTGCTGAAGGAGCTTCCACAATGTATTGAATGGTTTTGTAACAGAGAGATTTCAGTTTTTCATTTTGAATACATTTCCAAAAACTTATTATGCCATTTTTTCATGGGTTATTGAGTGTAGATTGATGGGGAAAAGGTCAATTTTATCAATTTAAAATAAAATACAACATAACAAAAGAGTGAAAAAAAATTGAAGAGCTATGAATGCTTTCTTTAGCAACTGTATATCACAAGAAAAGAGAGTGACCCAAAGAGGCTGAAAATTTCATTTCTGCTTAAAAGGAGAAGAAGAAAAAGTGAAACTGACCTGACAAAAAGCTTTCCTGTTGGGTTTCGGAAACTAAAGGACATCAAAAGCAGACGTGATGAAATGATAGAACAGCAGAGCGGACAGGACATCAAGCAGGAGAAATAAAATAATTCACATAATATCATTAAACCTAACATTCCCTTTGTTTTCTCTTTCCTCTACAGAAACTTGTCAAAGAATCCTCTCACCACTTTGTCATGGCAGCTCTTCCAGCACCTCCAACTCTCCGAGCTGTAAGTCTCCTCTGATCTGTCTCGCTGGCTTTGTTTGTATTTTATTACAGCACTTTATCATTGCTCCCTGCACACTATCAGTCTCAATACAAATTGTCCTCACTGCATGCTATTATAATTCCTGTCTTTGTTGTACAAAACCTCTAATTTGTCTGAGCACATGTGAAAGACCAAACCTATAGGCAGTATAGTGGCACTGTGATCTTATAAGTCATTTGTTGACTTAATTAACGCGCACAAAAGAAATGTAATGGCCTGGTAGGAGGAGGGAGCCTGACCCCATTTTCTTGTTTGTTATGAATATTTTAGCGATCATTGTGTTTATGAAATGAGTTTGCTCTTTCACCACCGGGGAGAACATTGTGATGTCGACCCGCTTGTAATTTACACATCATTACGCCTGTCAGCCCTGTCCATCATTTGAACCTTCGCTACGCTCTAAGCAGTGCCGCTGCTCATATGCGCCTCCTGGCATATAAAACTGAGGTATAGCAGGATGTGATACAAGACTATTTCAAGCAGGCCTTATTGTGCTATTTTCAGAGGTAGAAACAGGGCAGGTCCTAAGAGAGCACGGCACAATGCTGATCTGCTGTTCACGGCACGTAGCGGAGCGGAGGGAAAAGCCCCGCTCAAACTCTTGCTACAGTTTTTTTTGCATTTTGGGCATTTAGCTTGAAACTTATCCCTCGCGCTTGCAGGTCCCAACCGATATGAGAGAACGCTCTTGTTCATTCTGTGTAGGAAGCAGCTCGCACCAGACCCCATACCAGAGCTACACAAGTGTCATCTCACTGTGGGCCCTCATCGAGGCAGATGGGTCTCTAAATCCCTCATTGTGCCTGTTATTGGGTTGTGAATTTCATTCTTCGCTGGAATGTAGAAGTTCTGTACTTTTGTTTTCTTACCAGCTGTCCAGTCTGCTCCGAGTTTGGGATTTGGCTTCTCCTATTACCACTGCTGTGTCTGAGCTTTGCATCCCACGATACCATATTTAAAATAATGTACTTATTTAATGGTGGAAGAAGTAATGAGATCTTTTATTTCACAATGTTACATCTCTTGTAGCTTTATTTAAAAGTTAAAGGCCTTAATCTGGAGTCCCATGTGAACAGTTTCCTCCACATGAGCGATTTCTATTCTTCTAACTACGCCAACACAATCCTAATGAAAGAAGTTTTTGGGGTGTTTCACCTTGATTGTGTTATTGAATCAAGAATACACAATATGCTATTCTAAAGAGAGCCTAAGAAGCACATTTTTAAGGGGGTTTATTCAAAAATACAGAATAGGCCTTTTTTTTTTAGAAAGTCACATTATGCTGTAAGACAATTGGATTACTGCATGTTGTGTGTCAGCAGGATTCTGACGCTGTAGGTGGTCAAGATTAAGTTAGTAACTACTTTATGTGAAGTTAGGTACTTTAAACTATATTAATGCGCATAATAAAGGCTGATAATACACATTTCATATGGAAAATATGAATCTAATTAATAAACATAACATTAATAAACATAGCTTCCAAATTCTTATAATTATTATCATAGCACTTTTTTTCATGAAGTGCTTTTGTAGATACTGAAAGATGATGAAAAAAAAACATTTCATTATAGTAATATGGAGAATTAAACACAAACACAAAATAATGGTAGTGACATAAAAAAATAAATTAACCTCTAAACACCGGTGAATATATTATACTTGATCATTCACCTAAAATGTCACACTTGTGTGCAAGAAAGACAAGATTAGAGCCTTTTTTTCTCTCTACACAGACAGTGATGAGCGCTGTGTAATTCAACATTCAAATGGCCTGAAATTACAGACCACATCACGTGCAACAAACTAAAATAGCTAGTTCAGCTCCTTCCTTCACCAAATCACCGTTACAGCTCGCAGGGAGCGATTTGCTCTGATGTGCAATCCTATTTCTTCTTAAGCAACCATTTTAGATGCGTACAAATGGTGTCTTTGTTGTCCTACATGAAAAGCAGGGCCAGGGTGATGCCCGGGTTTTCCTTCTGAATGCTGATGAGGAGTGAGGGTTTATGTCTATTCCATTCGGTGTGTTTGGTTAAGAGGTGTCAGTCGGAGTGGCGTGGCGGCACAGACGTGAGCCGGGGCGTTATGCAAGAAGGAAGCCATGTGGAATCAGGCCTCGCTAATGGGAAATGAGTCACTCTGTAATGGGCAGAGTCTGCGACGTGGCCCTGACATCATTGCTCTCTTTACAGTGTCTATGTACTCACCCAAAACCATATTAGCTCGGAAAGTGCCAATCATTCAATCATGCCAAATGAAGCGTGCTCACCGGGCGACTATTGCCTTTAATTATTAGAATAATACACAATGCGGTATCAATGATAAGTGCCCACCCGTGCTGCTCAACCACACTGAAATTATGTAAATAGAGGAAGATCAAACCAGCTGAAATAATTTCCGTTTTATGTGACGAAAGGAGAGCATGGCCCTTTGCCATGACGGTGTCGCTAAACCGTGTTATCTCAGTCACTCTAGGCACTGTTATTGTAATTTTATTTCTTTTTTTAACAATGAAAGAGAACCAATTTCAAAGCGGCAACACATCGGTGACAGTGACCTGCACTGAATTGGAAAAGTACAAATGTTTATTTCTTTTTTATAAAGCCTGGAATTACAGTGAAGGTCCCTTACAAGGTTTAAAATAACAATGTCTTTGATTAATTCATTGTATGTTTCATTACAGCCATTCATAGCATCGCTCGATGTGCTTTCATAGGTTTTTGTGAAGAGTCTTGTACGTGCTATGGCACATAGACGTTATAGTTAAAAACAAAATAAAAGAGAAGAAGAAGAGGTAATTAATACAGATCAAACATGTCGAGCAAGGAGGTAATGCGAAAAAGTGATAAAAGCACTGACGCCCGACTGAAATCTCTATTAAACAACATGCAGTTTCATCAAAGCAGCACTGATTGGCCGAGTCTGGAATTAAACGCTGCATTTCCTGCTTTTAAGTGCTACTTTACTTGTAATTAATTTGGTGTAAAACATGTTTCAGTTCGCTAAAAAAGAGGTGTGAAACAGTTAAAGAATCGTTTATTCAGCTAATAAAAAGGAAGACAGGACTCCTCTGTTAACATCAAACAGTCTCTCGTGTGGCTTCAGGTGTTGCTTTCTGTGGTTTGGATGAATCCTGCACCTCATTTACCAACGCAACAGTGAACCTGCATGATAAGGAACATTTAAAAGTGACGGAGAGAAAGTAGTTCCTACCAGTCAATGCACCTCAAGTCTGTTTTGACCTTATCAGTAAGTCTTTATCAAGCCCAGCAAAGTGTAACTCAAAAACAGTTGCTTTGTTTTGCAGGTTGGTTGCACAGATATTTCACACTCCCTGCAATATCTTAATATCAGTAACAATGGCAATGCTATCAGGGAAATCTCAATAATCTCAAGTCTTTTGTGGCTCCTGTGAAAGGCTCCAACATCACATTGAAGCTGTACAATGGACGTCTGCTGTGTGCTGCCTCTGGATGAGACACAGATAATCGGCTCTGCCTCTTTGTCTGCGTGCCCTTTTAGCCGAAGGACCAGAGCCACCGCGGTGTGGTTTCCCGGCCCAGCCAATCACGAGCCCCGAGAACGGCAGCAGAGCGAAAGGGGGCGGCTAAATGCTAAATCTGCCACCGCTGCTTCCAGGCTGATATTATTGGAGATTATTTGAAGCGGAGTTAGCGGCAGTCAGCCATAGCGCCAGTCCTCGAGGAAGCTCATTCTGTCTGGTCCACGAGAAGAGTGAAATATTCTTCTTCTTTAGCAAGTGACGCGATCAGCCTGAGGCGATGTGCATCCTGAATCCCTTTATTCTGTTAGCGCCTCTTTAATCCTGGCTCTCTGGGAAGCAGCGGCCAACGCAAAGTCAAACATTTACGCCTCTCACTGCAAAATGGATTTTTCTTTGAATACGTGTGAAATATTAATGGATCAAACCTGTAATCTTCTGATGTGACTGCAAGTAGATTAGGATAAATTAAACACTAGTTTTCCAAGGGGCTGCGTGACAGGTAAATTACCAAAGTTTAACCTTCATTTGATTATGTCCCAGCTGCACTCAGGGCAGACTCTTGCTGGAATACATGACATTTACATGGACTCTTCACAAACATCAAAGACTGACTTACAAGAGGAGAACCAGTATTAAATGTTGAATGCGGTAGAAAAGACTCGACTGGGGGCAGCACTGGCCTTGACTTTAAAGAGGTCACCCGCTTAAAACTCAGCCAGCTGGGCAGAATCTATTCCAGGGGAAGAAAACTTTGCTTGTCAACATGATTTTTGTGAAAACTGTCACAAGTACAAATGGAAAATACAACGCCTTTCTTTTGTAAAAACAATATACCACAGCACTCACGGAGCGTATAGAGATGAAAAAACAAAACTATAGATGATAACAAATGGCGTCATTCTGGATTCCTGGTCATCTCTTCCTGTGGTTGTAGTTCTCATTCATCTTAGAACAGTTGGCGAATTCTTCACTGTATGACTTACGCATGTATGCTCACATGAATGTTTCTTTTTGTTGAGGTTAAAAGCCACTTTGTTTAACATGCAAGTGAGCATGTTGGAGCAAATTTGAGCATGCAAAACAATTACACGACTCCACACGCTGCGGAGAAAACCATTAGTCATGTCCGTGAATGCGTAAACTTACAGCTCAACCACTAAACTACATGAAATTATTTTACTGTCCAAGAAAAGTGTTTGGAGTAATTATGCTGGGCTTTAGAAAAAATCACATTGGAGACTACAGATGGAGGGTTGTAGTGGGATGTTTACTGGGGTCCAAAGGACGGCCTTCAACCAGCCACCAGTATTATAGTCTGCTCACTGACGCCACTGACATTAAATCACAACAATCACACACATGTTTCATTTCCTTTGTTGATAAGAAGTTGGCTCCACACAGAGGGGTTAAAAAATGGAAACCAAAATGCATGCTTTCAAATCAGATCTGTAATTACACAATTCCATCCATCCATTATCTATACACCGCTTAGTCCTCACTAGGGTCACGGTGAGCTGGAGTCTATCCCAGCTGACTCAGGGTGAAGGCAGGGGACACTCTGGACAGGTCACCAGTCTATCACAGGGCTACACTTAGAGACAGACAACCAAGCACACTCACATTCACACCTACGGACAATTTAGAATCACCAATTAACCTCAACATGTTTTTGGACTGTGTGGGAGGAAGCCGGAGAACCCAGAGAGAACCCACGCTACACGGGGAGAACATGCCAACTCCACGCAGAAAGATTCCGGTGCCCCCACCGGGACGCGAACCAGCAACCTTCTTGCTGCAAGGCAACAGTGCTACCAACTGCGCCACCCTGCAGCCCCAATTACACAATTGCATAGTCTATTTAAGTGTGGTTTGATTAAAGTCAGTACATTAAGTAAAGACCCTCCTCAAGCATGTTGGAAGATACTTAATGATACATTACTTTAAAAACAAGAAGAGTCCAGTAGGTTCCAGTTACCTGGTTAGAAATGGTTTGATTAGTGTCTGCACCTCCTCCGTCAGTCTATGAATATACACATATATACTACATTACTCTCATCGTGTTGGTTGAGCCACAGACTGAATTGTGAACCTGCTGCAATGCCACAAATAGTGTTCACAGACACACACTTTAAACTCAGATTTTAAGTGAGTGTATTTAAAGCATTCCACTTTCAGCAGAAGAATTTAAAAAACAGTCCCTATTCACACAGGACTAGTATTAGCTGGGGTCCTCCTGTGATTTAGAAATTAACCAACCTCCCCCCTCACGTCTGTGTTTAACAAGACCCATTTGCATGGGATAAGCGGAGTCTGTCTTTTAGTCTAATTTACTGACATTATCCGCGGGTGTGATATTAATAGCTGCCGCATAATAACTGTTGAGCCTGCTGAAAGACAGCAAAATGCTCCTTATCGCCTGCTGCCATGTATGTCATCCATCTCATCTTGTCCTTTGAGGTTTTGCTCTTCTGATGGATTTGAGCTTGCTCTTTTTATGAATGGGTGTACACGCTGTGCAGCGGCATGCGCCTCCTGAATTTGAGCCCAAACTGCTGTCTGTATTTCCTCTATTATTCTCCGGCGTGAGAGCGAATAAAGATGTGGGGAAAATAAAAAACCTTGCAAAAAAGAAAAAAAAAAAAGAAGCCCCAAATCGTAAGAGGTGCAGATTCACATATGTCTAATATTATCACAAGATGCAGGTACATAAGGAGTTACACCAAACTGCATCTCTGATGGGAGGAGAATATAATATATTATCACCAAGTATTGCTTCTACATTAAGTTGGTTAATCTATGAAAGGTCCAGTGTGTAGGAAATAGAACATAGTATTTCTAACTATGTTGTGTATGTATTTGTGTTTTCATTATCCTACATTTAGTC
>NW_007578204.1:73963-77400 GCF_000690725.1 Stegastes partitus | reverse complement strand
AGGGTCCGCTGTGGGTTTTTGTGCAGGCTGTAAGACGAGGGCTGTTTAGTTGCTTGCACCAGTAAATTCAACAAAATCATACATGCTGCACCTTTAATACTGGTGCTGATAAGTTTTACTTTTGTACTTTTCAATAGCGTTGACCTATTCTGAATCAAAAACGACACATTATGCATTGTTTGAAAGCACAGAGCAATGATCGTTCTTTAATTTGAATTAGTGTGAACACAATGAGACAGTAATTACTTACCTGTTCTCCAGTCTATAGGGTACTTGCTAAATCAATGTGAACCGCACAATATTTTCACCGTAAATTTGTTATTACAGCATTTTGTTCACCTTCTGTCTGGACTAAAAGAATTTTTTTCCTCCTGTAAACAGAGATTAAATTTGAATAGGGAGCTCGTCCAGATGGGTCAAGGGCTGGGTGGAAGTGAAGCTGAACAACCTCTATTACGCTTTGCCTTCATTGTAAATTCAAATATTGCTGAATACACAACACAGCTGTTGTCATCAACCTGTGTTTTCTTCTTGTTCAGGACAAAACCTGGAATTGAAACTCTACCTGGAGACACTTACATGGAAATTGTTGTTATTAATATACAGTTAATATAGACACAGTCCTGTTTATGCTCCTGTTAACTCTGTTTTGCCCTTCAGTGTATCTTTAAAAGCATACGTGGCACCTTAGCAGCACAGTGCTTCATTGTGTTTACCAGGAAATCCATAATGTTGTTGAATGTTGAGCAGCTGTACAGTGGATTTTTAGAACTTTATTGCCAAAAACTGGTGACTGATGTGACCGGAGACAACAGGTACTCTACGCATACAGTGTTTAACAAACAACCGCCTGTCTAATTTGTTAAGCACTGTAAAAGCTGTGGCATAAACCTTGCTAAACATATATCATTTACAATTAGATGAAGTGAAAAGAGGGGATCAAGACAAAAGCAGTATTGTAGAAGCAGCTGACTAATATCTAGGCAATAACTGTTTTGCAGTGGCAGGTTCAGTTTTAGTCCAGGCTCCCATACAGGCAAAAACATCCACAAAATAATCTATAAAACACCCAGTCATGTAGAAGTTCAGAATAAAAACAATAAAAAAATCAACACTGAACAGGCCAGCTGAGGTGACACACACATTGTCCATCTCTGTACATTCCAAACACTCACGAACAGCACCTTTCAAAACATCAGTCTTCTAAAAATAACTACCAAAAGTATGTGAAGATTCCCTGCGGAAATCTGAGGAAAAAAATTGCCTTCAGCTCCTGCTCACTTTGTCCGTATTTCCTGCCTGCAGCCTCCACCGACCTGACTCGGGTGTCCCCTCTCTTCTCCATGATTGCAGTGCAGGTGGTGTTGTCGATAAGCCAAAATCAGGTCTGGCTCTTCAGGCAAATTATGCCGTAGCAAGTTTAAAAAAAAAAAAGAAGAAGAAAAAAGAAAGAAAAAAAGTCAGGCAGCGAGAGAGTCTGCATGGACACTGA
This sequence comes from Stegastes partitus, assembly GCF_000690725.1. NCBI lineage: Eukaryota > Metazoa > Chordata > Actinopteri > Pomacentridae > Stegastes > Stegastes partitus. The sequence goes on along the minus strand of NW_007578204.1, from coordinate 75,908 downwards.
CTGACCAAATTGCTGCATCCTTACAGAACAGCAAGGATGGGACAAAGCGGTGATTTATTCACGCGCAGCGTGTCACTATATCCATGACACAAGCAGAAGATGCAGCGTGAGAGTGATGGAGGCAGTCCTGCAACAACCAGGAGTGTGGTGAAGCAATAGTACACACTTATATGGTTTTGGGAGAAGCAACTGTTAGATCAGAGGAAAATGCTTATGTTGTCAAACTGACACTGGTTGAGTCAACTCTATTTCCTCCACCTTTATTCCACCTGATTGATTTATCCTATTCTTTGTGGGAACTCTAATCTGTCCACCCTCTGCTGCTCACTGAAAACTGAGCATAATTTCATGTTAGTGTCAGAGCTGGAGCAACAGTGCAGCAGTGATGTGAGACCAGTCCATGCTACATGCGTTTACTGAACCCACTGCTTTTTAGTCGACATCTGTCTGTCAATCAGCTGCTTCAAGACCCCACAATCCAATCTGATGGCATGACAGCTCCATTATCTCTTTTCCATGCTGTTGTAATAATAATAATAATAATGTCAGTACTAGCTACGCTGTTTGATTGACAAGTGATCTATGGAAAGTGCAGTGCCGACAAACAAAAGCAATGAGTGCATCAAAAATGTAGACAGAAAACAGAATGATGTGATTAAAAAAACAGGAGGGGAAATACAGGTCAATATACCATAAAAGCACCTGTCAAACTTCCCAGTCTAGCTCAATACATGTGCCGCTCCCTATGATAATGGACAGATTTACCTCTGAAGTACATTTTAGAATAGATATAGTTTCAAAATTCATGAGGATAGAGGTCAAGGAGTACACATATGTTCGCCATGATTTAAAAAAAATCAGCAATCAGCCACTAAATATGTGTGTAATCCACTTTGTTCTCATTAATATGCATTAACATGTGAATGTGCTGCAGTGGAAGTATGTAAAACCGTGTTTTCAACAGAGCGCTCGGCAACCAGCGCCATGTTTCTGCAGCATCACCACAAAGCTAGGCATAAAGCGCAGCAGCCAGAAGCAGTGGCACTGTAGTAAAAAAAAAAGAAAAAAAAAAGCCAAATAAGGCGATTTATTAAACACACAGGATTTAAAAACCTAAAATAATTCCTGACAACACTATAAGTAGAGGAAGCAGTGCATTCAAGCTGAGATCAAAGCGTGCGAGCAACAATGCAGTATATGGCTTATCGTTGCTTGTGATCCACGGCTTCTCAGCCAAAGCACCTGTGTGTACATTTCCCAGAAAAACAGCCTCCGGTGGTGATCATTACCTCTCCTCTAGAGTAGCGGGGTGGATCGTTAGCCAGCTTCAAGGAAACACCATGCTGTTAGCTCTCTGTATCTGAGGTCACGCTGCTGTTTGCTTTTGTTCTGTTCTAAGTCTAATCTGCTCTTCTTCAGACATTTATCAACTTCCAGCTGTCATCTCGCAGTTTTTTTTCTTCTTCTTTTGTTGTCTTATTGCTTGTTTAGATGGTAGCGCCGTAAATTCACAAGCGTGTTACTGCAGTGCACAGACAGGGCGCAACACACAGGGTGCAATATCCTGCATTTCCAGGCTTTTTCTTTTTTTCTTTTTTTTTCTCCCACCTACATCTGTACACGCGCGCTGCCCAGAGGAATAGTAGGTAATGTATGGAGGTGGTGGTTCTTATTAACAAGGACCATAATTACTGTTTAAGGGGGGGAAGCCTGGGCCGCCCTGCTCTGGTGAGCTTTGATCCCTTGAGGTTCAGATTGTTTAGTGTTAAATGAAAACCTTTAACCTTGAAATTCTCTTCTGTACTGTCATGTGGGTACCTGTGTTTCTCAAAGCATTTCCTGGAAAGAAATCTGTAGTCTGGTTTGGAAAAACAGAAACCGCCCTGAGATAGTTATTACGGTCAACAGTGGAGTTTAATGTAGTGCTTGTGAGCAGTTGTTGATT
>NW_007578204.1:71356-73088 GCF_000690725.1 Stegastes partitus | reverse complement strand
TGCCAGCACTGACTGTAAACAGAGCACATCTGTACACAACAGCTGCCAATGAGCAGTAATGAAGATTAATAAGTCTTTTGTAGTAATTGAAATGAATAGAGGCTCTTTGTGGACTGCTATGATGCAGCACCGGTAAGTTCAGTGAGTAGGATGTCACATGGTGTGTGTGAAAAGTCTCTGCTTGAACTATAGTATCAGATCCAGTGAGCGCCTGATAATAAGCGAGATCCACCTGCGGGAATCTATTCTCATTACTTCATGCAGCGTGGTGGACGTAGCCCATACATTATTCATGCTTTCTGCAATATCTTATTGACCTCTGTCAAGGACATTTGGACAGGCATTCATCTTGACAAAATTGGCCAATCACAGCCTTCAAATTGGACATATGCAAAATGCAGAGGTGGAGTACAGTGTTGAATAATGTGTCTCTCCGTTACACACTGCTGCGAGAATGAAACGTATGCACAGTGTGGCCTAATGATACCTGTCTGCTGCTAATGCAGCCTGAGAGACTGATAGCCTGAACACAGCTTTAACCTTTGACCTCTTCACATTTGGACGCCGGCGTGCAGCCGTTCATTGTTTTTCCTCGTATCTGTTGACTTGAATGAATCCAACTGTTACAAAACGCTATGAAACAGACATCTGTTACATCTGTGGTGACTGTGGTTTGAGCAATCAGTGTCATTAATCCTTTTATTTTTGCTACTGATACTGTTATTTGTATTGTTGTTTTTTGTATTGTGTTGCTAATTGGTCTGTGAGTGATGTTGCTTTTGCAGAAGGTTGGTCGTGTTTTATTGCTTCTGCTCTTGTTGTTGCTCACAGAGAAGGCTGGCCGAAGTGCATTATACTTCCAAACGCTGGAATTGAAGGTTTTCTTGTGATTTTAAAATAATTACTTCCCGGGGCCTGTTTAAGCCCTCCCCCCTGCCTTAAATGGATTTTGTTTTTTGTTTTTTTTATACTGTACAATTGCAACTAATTAACCATAAAATGCTGTTCTTTCAGTTGTTGTTTTTTTTTTTTAAATTTAATGTTTTGTGTCAGCAATTGTTGCAGGAGAACAGCAGTTCATCTTAGAATCATGTTTTTTTTGTTTGTTTTTTTTAAGTAAAAAAAAAAGAAAAAGCCCAAACTGCCAACAATACAGAATGATTACATCACTGCTGTAACTTTAGGACTATCTCTTTGCACATAGCTTGAACAGGAAAACACTTCTGCTTTGTTCACACTAACGTGAGACTTCCATTTTAGCGTGGAAAAGAAATGAAAGAAACCGCTGCAGTTAATCCAAGTGCACTGCTGTAATGATGGTGTTTGAGTATCTAGCTGTGATTGTGGCATTTATGCGGCTGTGTAAGAAGACATCTGTGTTTCAGTGCGTTGCATGATATTCTTTACAATGTGTGAAGGCAGAACGAACATTCTGCTTCCTGCAGGTGCTTTTTTTTTTTTTTTTGCAAAGGACTTGTTATGATGGAAAATAAAGTCAAACTTGTCCTATGTTACACATTAAGGTCTGTTTAGGTGTGGAAAAAAGTTGCGTAAAATCATATCTCCATAGAGGGTGTAGTGTGTGCACTGTGCAGCACAGCAGGAGGACATTAGCAGCTCAATATGCATTCAAGCATCTTATTAAGCTATAGGTCACCTGCACTGTGGAAGTTCTCTGAGCCCAATACATAATCACTGGACTCATTTATGCAAAACGCAGGAAAAAAGACTT
>NW_007578204.1:0-70742 GCF_000690725.1 Stegastes partitus | reverse complement strand
GTTGCTACGTCCATCTTTTATACAGTCTATGGTCCTTCCTGATGTAGCTGCACAAGTCTTACAATAAGTAGATAGCTAAGGACTACAAATGACACAAATGTGGAGGTGTGGAGTAAGAAAGAAGTGGCCTTACCGGATCCCTGCAGCCCACTCCTCTGCTCTACTTAAGGCTACTGCTCCAGGCTAAATTTGACGCGATGCAAAATGTCCAGTCAAATTATTGGCCATTGAGTTGTATTCTCGTTAATGTGGGTTACATGGCCTAAAAAGAAGCATAAACAAATGCGGGAAATCTGGTTTTAGTACATACATTTTTCTGTGTTTGTTTACTTCCCATTGTGAACAATTTTGTTGGAGAGCAGGTGGAGAGGCCTTTTAATTTTGTTGGTGTTGTTGAAGACACATCGTTAATTCTTTTTCATTTCCACATTGTTTTGTGTCTGATCATGTGTAGCATTGTTGTCACTACTGTGTGTCATTGTGCTTCTGTTTGAAACATCTACATGTTAGATTTAGCCTCTCTGCAGCAACATCCATATTTGAATCATTGTGTTCCATCAGAACCAGCTTTATTGGCCAGATCTGAATACTCTTAATCACTGTTATTACTTTCCTTCAAAGTCTCTGCGACAGACTTTATTTTACGGACACGGATCTAAACTGGTGGAGACGTACAACTGTGAGGCGGTAATTCTCGTTCAGTATGTTGTCGTGACTCATTTCACCGTTTCTTAATTGTGTTTCAAGGCGTCTGGATGGCGTGGTGTTCGACTGCGGCTGTGACATCCGCTGGATCCAGCTGTGGCAGCAGAGAGGAGAAGCCGGGCTTAACATGCAGCAGCTGTACTGCAGGAACGGAGCCTCCAAGATACGACTGCACAACATGTACATCCACAACTGTGGTAAGAGGAGGAGAGGAGCAGGCTGTGTTTAAAAAGGGTTTAAAAAAAAAAAGAAAAGGGAAAAGGATGAGGACGCAGTGGAAGAGAAAGTGGGAGAGAGAGGGAGTGGAATGAAGGAAGAGCGACAGGAAAAGCAGGACAAGGAAGGGAAGGGTTAAAGGTGAAATAGAGGAAAGAGGAGAGGAACAAGGAGTTGAGGAAAAAGGGGGAGGAGGTGTGACAGAGTTCAGAGGGTGAATCTGATGTGAGGAGCTGCGTGCTGATTCTGACAGAGGCTGTAGACTCTGCAGTATTATCTCCTGGTGGTGACTCATCCCTGTGACATCTCTTGTGTGTGTGTGTGTGTTTGTGGGTGAGTGTGTGAGTGTGTGTCCCTTTGCTTCCTTTGTACTAATTTTATTACATTAATGAAAGGTGATTAATTGATTTGGTGTGAAAATATGTAGACACCAGCGGTGACAGATGTGTATTAACGTGAACATACCCTCTGTGCGTGTGTGTGTGTGTGTGTCTGTGTGTCTGTGCGCGTACATGTGTCTATTTGCACATTTGTGTTTTCAGACTTGCCAGAGATCAGCGTGAGCCACAGCAGTGTGTTGGTGATGGAGGGTGACAATGTGACGGTGAGCTGCAACGGATCTGGTTCACCGCTGCCTGAAGTGGACTGGACTGTCAGCGGCCTGCATTCCATCAACACACACCTGGTCAGAAACACACACTTATTACTTTGGCTACAAAACAACATTATCAACACCAAACAGAAGTTATTAAAAACAATGCAATACAATAATACTTCAAATGTTGTGGATCATTTAAAATTTTGTTTGAGGCATCTGATCATTTTCTGGCATCTACTGTCATTCAGGCTAACATCAGAATAAAAAATCTTATTAATTCTTATTCAAATAACCTGCTTCTTTGAGCAGTTTAAAGATTGTTTTCTTAATCCTAAATGACATTATCTTGGCTTTTTATAGTGAGAATCAGCATTCATGCAGCTAGCTTAGTGCTGATCATGTGATTGTAGTTATATTAGATGGCAGATGTTGTGTCAGGAAACCATCCAAGCATGCATTTGGGCATACGGTTTGTAGGCTAAATGCTCATTAAACTTCTCTTATTTAGTTATTTATTGTGCTGTATGTTGTTTTTACCTCTTCTGTATGTTTATTGTTGCTGAACAATTAGATATTATGATCTGCAAGAGTTGGGTCACGTGACAAGCGATGGTTTGCATCCAGTGTTTAAGGTGTATAAGTGCTCCCTTCTATATTAGGATACAAATTAGAGATTACCAATTGAAGTGGCATTTCAAGTTATTCTCATGTACAGTTTGTACTGTGTTATAGAATTTTCCAGTCAAGTTTTTGTCCCTGATCCAATCCAAGTCACTGAATATTTATCTGCCAATACCCAATACTATTTTCTTAGATGCACTATGTTACTGTTTAATACTGTAGGGGCCAGAGGACAAGGGTACTTACATGTGGGCAAGTGGAGGGTGTTGTAAGGGTTTGGCTTGTAAATGGGCACAACATGCCAACAAAGTCTTCCGTGATGCTTAATGCCCTCCGACCAGTGCAGATGTCTTATTTCCAGCTGGGATCAACTAGAATAGTCTTTCTATCTCCCAATGACATACGCAACATTTTTCATCTTGTGCTTGTGGTTAAAAGCAGCGATCATCACAGGATAGATGCCAACTATGTTTATTGTGTATCATAAATTAATCAATTATTAACTGAATAATTAATTAAGAAAATGTTCCAGTTTAAGACACTTGTGTGACAGCGGATGTAACCACAGAATCAGGCTTCAGGCCAATATCAGTTAAAAATTGCTCTAATCAGCCTGATTCCAATCCCAACATGAGGACCAAGGCTAACCCCACAATCCTATAGTTGTTCTCAGCTACATTCATTTGCTACATGATTCTTCCTTGATGGTCATAGCTACGAGTGATGTTAGTTGCATTATTGGTTGGGTTTTTCAGTGACAATGATAAAATTGCGTCCAAACAGAGAACCATTAGCAGAGCAGCAGCATGATGGATTCGTTGTATTTACCTGTAGGTCGACTGCATTTGGAAGCACTAAAGAAAAAAGAAAGAAAACAGGTTGAAATGTAAAAATATACTTTGAGCTGCATTTATGTGTGTATAAAGGAAACGAAACCGAGCCCTCCATGGACAGCTGGATTGATTAACTAGGAGCTTAAGTGCGTGAAATGGATGAATAAAAATGAAACTATGTCTCAAACAGCTTTAATTTCTGTAACAATTTTCAGCAACGTGACTTCAACAATTGTTAAGTTTCAAATTCCCATTTTGATATCATGGTAAATCTTGAGGATCTTATTATGTGCATCACAATTACATCAGTATCTTTCATTAGAAATCTAAGAAAGCACACCTTTGTTTCAGCACTTTAGTTCAGACGTGTAGTTCACCCTCTGAAACGTCTTGGTCATGAATCAGGGTGTTAATAAGCCTGCCCTTTTGCAGATTAAGATTCAAGGACTTGTTGCTCTGACAACAGTTTTAGGTGAATTTAACGTCAATACTGACCAACCAGAAAATTCAGACTCGTGTTAAATTGTCTTCCTTTAAAATTCCTTTTACTCCGTTGAACCACATTTTCCACTGATTGGATAGTGTTCGAGCACATTTTGATCCTCCTGCGCCTTCAAACATAGCTTAACTAATTTGGAGATTGATTAGTTTTTTCTTCTGTTTTTTCGCTCTTGAACAAAGGTATTTGAAATAACGGTGTGCTGTTGAAGATAGGAAGTAAAAACAAGATCATCACTCTGATCAGCTGGGTTCTAATCATGTGTTTAGGTGATGTGCAGTAGATTTGTAGGGAGACCATAATGCACTGTGAGAACACACTCAAATGATTCACGTTGTCACGTACAACGAACATTGTCCAAACTTAACCTACAATGTAGTTCTCTGATTAGCTATGCAGCATAGGATGGCGTGGTGATGATCAACCTTTGTTTAGAATAAGCTACTTCTGTGTGACTGAGAGGCCTGGGCTGAACCCAGAGTGAGTCGGTTAACCCACTAATCCCCCTCCCTGAGAAAGGCCCCGGGGACGTCATAGCAATAACAACTGCAGAGATAAACAGCAAGAAGAGAAGAACAGCGGTCTCTGAAATTGCCGTGTGGCTGTATTTGTCATCTGTGTCTTTAATACTTGCGGTGACTTTACAGATGAAAGTTACCTCAGCCTCGGGCTTGATGTTTAAGGGTAGACAGATACTGTATCAGGATGAGTAAAGTGTTTGGGAGTGGGAGCCTGGCCAACTGAAGGAAAGAGGGGAGGCATAAGAACTGTGTTGCCTACCTAAAGGTGAACAGTTGTGAGTTAATTAGTCCAGTTACTGCCAAAATTTACAGCGCATCACTCTTTACATTCTCCCCCCAATGCTAGACCTATGGCAGTAAGATCCAGCTAGATCAATGAAGTGATTAATTCCCACAGGAAGTGTGTACTCTTTGACTTTATTTCGTTTCCTTCCACGGGAGTTTAACCAATGAATAATTAACTTTAATTTTAATTAAGTAATTAAAGATTTAAACCCCAGTAGTATAATGCTATGTCGTTACAGTATACCCTTCACATACCTAAACACCTCTCTTCTCTCTCTGTGCCTCTCTTTCCATAGTCGAATGTCTACTGGCCCAACATCCACTCCATCAACCTGACCCTTTTCAACATCAGCCGAGACGACAACAACTTCCAGCTGACGTGTATTGCAGAGAACGTGGTGGGGATGACCAACTCCTCCATCCAGCTCAACGTACAGTGTGAGTCTGAAGTTTTAAATGATTGTATCTGTAGTGCTGCAGCAGTGAGAATTGAAGCCTGGTGGACACAGTAACTCAAACCCAAAAACATAAACCTACACTACATGCAGCACTTACATTGCTGCTTTAATTTGGGTATTAATATGAAAGTACTATTCCTTAAAGGTCCCATATGTGCCCCCTTCAGCAAATTAACAGTCTCACAGTCAGCAAATTGTGTCTTTTAATTTTTTTTAGCTCAAAATACTGCAGAGAGAGTTCATTTCACCATGACTTTATAACCCATGCTGTTCCAAACTGGCTTCTTCAGTGTCTGTAGTTTTAAATGTGGTTGCGTTCCTGCTGTCCATGCCCCCTTCAGGAAAAAGACTCTCTCTGTGTCTGTGATTGACAAAACAGTTGACTACAGCAGGTGACAGATGTAAATGAGCAATATCAGGAGTTTATATTCGTCCTAGCTGTCTCACTTTGACATGAATGTTTGTCAGACAATGCTGCAGTTATAAAAATCTGTATGTATCTTATGTGGAATCTGGCTGTATTACAGTCTGGAAGCTGTGAGGGGACAGGATTATACAAAGTTTAGGCTGGACGACTTTTGGTTTGTGCTGATGTTGAGCACGATGTAGCATTATGCAGTCAGATTCTTATTGGCTTGTAAAGCTGGGAAGCTATTTAGATGTGTGTCGGAAAAGCAAAGGTAAGCATCCTCTTAACCTACCCGTCTTTACTTTATACTAGCGGTGGGATTTTAACACGTTAGCGCGTTAATTACGAGTCATTAATTACAACAAAAATAGCGTTAAAAAAAATCGTTGCCATTCAGGACTGCTAGCACGAACAGCTCCGGTGGTTTCTGTGCTCGCTACAACATGCTTTGTTTTCAGATGGTACCTTAAGCTTGATGTGCTTCGGTGGTATGCATATTCTTTTTTGCACAAGTTGAACAAAACCATGCTCTTGTCAAGGTTTCCATCAGGCAGTTTTTTAAATGAAACTTACCCTCCATCAGTCCAAGCAATGCATCGGATTCCTCTATGTTTGTTGATGTTAGCGTAGCGCTGATGCATCTTATGTATCAGTGTGATCGTTGGACCATGAAATTGGGCACTGACAAATGTTTCATGTTGCCGGGATGCAAACTGCGATTCAATGCGTTGATTTTTTTTTTTTCTGCTTTATTTTTGTTGTAATTAATTAATCGTAATTAACGCTTTAAAGTATATTAGGGGTGGGATTTAACGCATTATTTTCGCATAAATGAACATGTTAAAGTCCCACCCCTACTTTGTACTTTAAAGTTTATAACAACAAAACACAATGAATAATAGATTTTCACCATTTGGGACTTTTAATGAGAAAAACTCTGTTGTCAGTTCACTAATGCTGCCCATGTTGCGTGAAGGTAAGTATGTTGACATCAAATATTTGCCTTTTCCGGGTAATTTGTTTAATTAATCTCTTAATTTACATTGCTGTTTCTGTTTAATGTCACCAAGGTTAATTGTGGGACATTTGGAATCTAATATGCATTTGGTGGAAAAGCTAAATCGAGCAGCTTCTCCCTCTGTGACTACACACTGAATGTTGTAGCATGGGGGCTGCACGGTGGCTCTGTGGTTGGCACTGTCACCTCACAGCTAGAAGATCCCGGCCTGGGCCTCGGGTCTTTCTGTGTTGAGTTTGCATGTTCTCCCAGTGCAGTGTGGGTTCTCAGCTTGGACTTAAGATGAATGCTGAGTGGAAACATTCCTCGGTTTGAAGTTTTGCTTCAGCGCCAAAGTATTAATTGACCCCATTATCAGGGTCAATTTGTATAGCAGTTAATGTTAACAATCACCATGATGTCAACTGTTAAGTAAACTGAAGTGCCACAGAACAGTTTATTAATGAGACAGATGCTCCAGTTGCACTTTTGATTAACACGCACTCTGTATCTGGATAACTTGTCTAAACAAAGGAAATGCATATTAATGTGTTAAAGGTGTAAATGCAATCAGAATACATTGGATCAGTTCCACACTCAGCATGTCAACAACAACTCACTTCCGCAGTCTCAGCCTGCAAAGCTTTAATAAGGCCTTATTGGAATTATCAGTAGGTTAAACCTGTTGTGTAAACCTGTGAGAGGCAGCAATGTGATGCAATGCATCTAGTCTGTTGGAAATCCACCTGAAGAAGAAGAACGTGTTCAGGGCTATTGTGTACATGTCCAGTGGGAGCATTGAAGCTGTTGACTGGTCAGTCAGACGTACAGAGTGAGCACAAAGGCCATAGGATTGACATCTGATTAAACTGTAGACACAACTGAGATTATGAGAATACATTTTATTTCCAGGTGTGAATGGAAGATGACTCCTGCATCAGGTATCAGTGTCCATATAGTGCATCTAAATATGTTAATATCAGTTGATATTGGGCGATGAAAGTCATTCTAGTGGCTCTGTGGGTCTGTATGGAGGCTAAAAATAATCTTCTCCTGCTTTAAAATGACTTGTATGTAATACTGTACACTATTGCTTTCAGCAGAATGTGTGGCTCTACATAGTCCCTTACCTGCTCGAGCACACCAGCTCATCTACAACTCTGTTTAGCTACAGTTAAACTACTGAACACTATATACTGGCAAACTGTCATATTGGAGTAATTCAGTCATCAGTGTTCAAACTGTGAACCAGTTCTGAAGAAGACCAAAAGTTTAAAAAGCTCTATTCTGCAAGTAGACAAGATTTGTTCTGTAGTTGTGTTATGTGAAATCTTGGAAGTCTAAATTTGTGTTTTTGAGACAGTCAGTATGCTGCAGTGTCAGGGTGGAAATGCTCTGTAATGGTGTTAACCACTTACTTTGCTCATGATGTGTCTTCTAGCGTATGAGAAACATCATATGGGCACATTATCACAATGAAAATGTGTCTTTGATATGTAATGGTAAGCAAGTATAATGTTTACAATGTTCAGCATCTTCATTTTATTGTGTTAGTGTGCTGACATTTGGAAATTAGCACTCAAACAAATCCAGTTGAGGCCAATGGGAATGTCAGTAGCTTACAAAGCCAACAAAGCTTACAAAGTCATGGACGGATTTTGGGTCTGTCACGATAATGAAAGATTGTGGTATTTGAGGTAAATGTGAGTATCTGTACCTAGTGTCATAGCAATCCAACCAATGGGTCCCATGTGTATGCAAAAAGAAAAGTAGGGGGATCATTAAAGTCTTGAAATAAAAATGTGTCATGTTGTTGGCTCTGTAAAAGAGAGACAACCCTCGCCAACCATGACACAACAGACATATCCGCACAAGTCACCACAACATCTGCATTATGTCTCTCAATAGTTGTGTCTTGGTTATTAAATCTTATTTGCTCATTTGTCATGGATGCTCTAAATAAATGCTTAAAATGATGTTACTCTGTTGTTGAAGGCATTAATCAGCGAAGCCTGCTGGTGTAGTGATTACTTGGAATTAAATTATGTTACCTACTACTGAGCAAGTGGCTTATCCACATGAGGGGCCATCAGCTCTCCTGGGGGCTGCCATAGTTTGGTAAAAATCTGGCATAGTTTGGTACAATTAATCCAGCATATTAAAATTCTGAAAAAAACTAAAATGCTGGTATTAACTTTCAGAGTTGAAGTGGCAGTTGTACTGTTGACAGCTTCATTGTGAACAGTTAAAACCAGCCAGAGGTAATCCTGTGTGATAGGTGACACTGTGCCAAGGCTGTCCCCCGAAATTACGCTCATAAAGGCTTTTCATCAGCAAATTCATTTGCAAGAGGGGTAATGCTGCACCGACTATCTTTTTCATAAACATAATGAAGACATTTTTACGCTGAATGCATCTGCAAGATGTTTACCAACCATGTATGTCGTATTTCTCCACGTTATCTAACTCCTACAGCCGCACTTGTTCAGGAAAAGATTGTGCCCTTACTTCATTGCTGAAAAAGTAATTCTACAATTGAATGTGTTAATGCGATCCGTCAATAAAAATGCAAAGAAATGGGGAATTGCCTTGCAACTCAATCAGGCAGAGAGCAACAAACAATCAATTGCGTTACAAAATACTTATTTAGAATCTCGTGGGTACAGAACAAATGCTCGGAGCCAAGAACGCTTAGTAGCTTTCTTTTGCATAAGACGTCTTTCATGGCAACTTTGACGGGTTTATGTTGGGGACTGAAATGTATCACGTATTAATGACACAGGCAGTCTGAGAGAATAATTTACAAAAAGAAAAAAAAAAAAAATCTCCTTTATCAAGCAGAACAGCCAAATTATGCAGGTACATTTGGAATGCAATGAGGTGTTGCACAGTTACAAACCAAGTGAAATTGATGTAGCCAATTAGCAAGAATATACCCTCCAGCCCACATGAAAGCTCAGCCTTGATCTGAGCGGAAAGAGAAAAGGAGGAAAAAAAAAAAAAAAAAACTAGCCTCAGCAATGATAAAGCAATGATTTGGTAACCATCAGAATGTTCCTCTAATATCCACACCATAAATTACAGTACATACTTGAGCTCTTACATAGGTTTACCCAGCAGATTGGCCCTGGGCAGATTTGGGACAGACTTTATTCAAAGCCAATATTTATCAGAGGTACCTGACATTTTTCTCATTGTAGCAAGCTTCCTCTTGTAGAGCACAATCTATTGTAGCTGTTTGCAATGCATCACGCTACAGGACAGGGGAGATTTGTCACCAATTCAAACACTCCCTACTGGAGCAGAGCTGCTAAGGACCACGCTGGAATGACAGATTGAGTTTGCAACATCTAGTCTTCAGGGCTTCCTCTATCCGGACACTCTATGGATGTACATCTCCAGGCATTTTTTTCCCCTGTTGACACTCTGCTGGTGCTGCAAATTAACTTATTAATTTTTCACCACATGCTCTGATGGTAATTACATTTCCTCCCCTGTGCAGCCTATTGTCTCTGGAAATGTCATAAAATAGCTTAAACTGCTGCTCTGATTAGGGAGTAATCTGATTGACAGCGAAATTACCAGCCGTCAAGTGACATTCTCTGCATTCAAAGATGAGTTCCCTATTTTAGTGAAACCGTAATTAACCACAATGCAAATTCTGCGGGGCCATTGTTCTGCTGCTGTCGGGAACAATAGCAGCTCTACAGCAGTGCGGACTCACACAGCGTACCCTGTTTTCCTCCTTTAGTCTTGTTGGCAAGGTGTAGCTCTCTATTAGGAATATGGCACTAACCTACACCTGGGTTAGTAGTTCTGTTCCCCGAGTGGCTCCACAGGTGAAACAAGGCATAATCTCTATTTACAGTAGTTATTGAAGAAATGATGTGATGAAATCCATCCTGAGACATGTAACTGTGCTGCTTCTAACGGGTTAACTTAAACACATTGTGTTTTCAGCCCATAGGGAATGTGTAGGAGTATCTGTCCTATGAAGCTGCTGCCTCCTCTGTCACCGCCAGCCATGATGTCCTATCTGTAGTCTGGCTGGAGCGTAGTGTTTGAAATATACCAACAGTGTTACCACTAGATAATACTGCACAACTAGCCTTGTACTCATTGTTCTCGCTGATCAAAGACATGTAGTTATCAAAGCTTGTCATCTGTTTGAGCGCCACGAGGACACCATGTTGGTTCAGACCAGTGTAGAGTGCCGTAATGACTTGTATTGTATTGACCGAGACCGGGCTGACAGCCACGCTCAGGGGAAAATGGATCGGCCCCTAACTGTCCATCAACAAGAGAATTTCATTTTTTCCTCACTATTTTCTCCCTCTGTTTATGCTGCACGGCTCCATAGACGCCCTCACTTCACTCTTTCCTCCTCTGTCTTTTTTTTTTTTTTTACTGTCATCTTTTCTCTTTCTTCCTGTGCTCAAAATCGCAGTTCCACACACGCCCCCACACCAACCCGTTCACACATACACAAGCCTTAGCCTTTAGTTCAATTGAATGACTTTATTGTCACTATTGTCTGTCACCAGAGGCGTTTATGAAATGACAGCTTTCACACACCAATAAATAGTTTATTCATGTCTTTACTGGATGATGATTTGGTTTGAAAACATGCGCTATCAACGACGGAGCGGAAACTGACGGTTACTTTTATTATCAATTTATCGAGCAATCATTTAAAATTAATTAGTCACAGTCTATCACTGTCTGTTAATGATAAAACACAGTTGCAGTGTTTACAGTTACAGCAGGGTTGTGCTCAAATGTGTTTGGAGCTATTTGATATGACCACACCGGAAAAGCGATATAAATGGACTCTCCTGGAGGGCGTTCATGGTGTTGATCTCAGGTGCTCACTTGAGAAGTGACAGAAAGAGGTGTGCAAAAATTTAAAAGAAAAAAGACATGAGAAAGAAGTTTTGAACCCTGCTTGCTTGCTCACCTTCTCACAGCTGGCCAGTCAGGACATGAAGCAGCTCTGGAAGTGACGTTGAAATGCTGTGAGGAAGTGGATTTTTTAGGTCTGTGGTTCTGAGAAAGCATAATGTGTATTTTAGAAATACTGTTTGATCAACGACGACAAACCACCTATTCAAATCAGCCATGAAAAAAAAAATCCTAATCTCATTCTGGCCCTGCCTTGTACAGATCAAATTCTGTTTGTGATCTTCCTGGACAAGATTCCCAAGCAACAGTGATGTGGTTCAACTGACTGTTATCAGATGAGAGATGATAGCCACCAACTCCTGGTGGAAAACCTCCAGCTCAGGAGTGAGTTGTTGCCCCAAATGAAGGATTTTAAGTATATCTGAGTCTTGCTCAAGAGTGAGAATGAAAAGGAGACTGATGGGCAGATTGATATTGAAAGAATGAAATTGCAAATACAAGCGACTCAGACGTCCGGGGGGAGCTTGGAGTAGTCATTGCTCCTTTGTAGACTCAGATCGCAGAGGAAAGTTTATATATTTCATCTAGCCTCAGAACGCATTGTCGTCCCCCAGGAAGCGCTGGAAAACATCTCCGGGGAGAGCGGCATCTGGACTACCTTACTTAGCTGACTGCTGGGGAATATGACTGCGGATGAGAGGATTATAGAAATCTTTTGCTAGCAGCATGGCAATGTTGGTCTATCCTTTGCTCTGGACTGAAATATTTCTGCAGCGAATAAATGGATTGCCATTAAACATTGTACAGGCATTCCTGGGCCCCAGAGGATGAATTGTAGTGACTTCGGCAAAGCCCTGACTTTTTTTTTGCCAGTGTCACTATGAAGTTGAAATTGTTGAACTGATAAATTAGCTTCAGATAATCATGTCCCCCTTAGCTTTTCAATGCTGACTATAGTATATGATATGCTCTGTACAAATAAACTTGCCTTGCCTTACTGAGTTATGACTAATGACATTCGCCTTAGCTTCAGGTGTTCTTTATGTTTCATTCTAATGAGTTAATATTAGCATGCGACAATGCTGAGCTACGATGTTGAATATGGTAAGCGTTAAACATGCTAAACATTTGCATGTTTACATTATCACCATCTGTTAGCATTGCTTAAAGCTACGCTGGGTCTAAGAAATTTATCACAGTGTTGCTAACATAGCTGTATTGCACATCTCAAATTGACACAGTAAACCTGGATCTATGTAGGATTCTGGTGATACAGTACATATGATACAACGCACAGAAGGTGATTAGTATGGGGCAATTGCTGTTGGCTTAGCCTAAAGGCCTCCAAACAGGTTAATCCACCCACCTGTCTCTAGTATTAATTTATAGTTTATAAATAACTTCATAATCTTTAAAACCTGACAGACGCACTTTGTATCCAAACTCAAATCACTTATTTTGGGGTGAATCGCTCTTGAAGTATTCATTGCAGTATGATGGGGCACATACCAGATTAAACCTTTTTGACCTTTCCAGTGATGCTTGCTTGTGCAACAAAATGTGGCGAGATAAAACATTCATACATTTACTTGAAATTTAATCATAGTTTTAATCTGCTTGGTGTCCAACTCCACACCCGCTACTTTGAATTACTTGTGAGCTCCTATTGCACAGAACACAGAACACAGAACACACACCCCAAGAAAGAGCATAATGCTAACTTTGTAATGATGCTACAGATACAGATCAAACCTTTGTAAAGTAATACAGGATCTTTTCTTTGTATGAAAAACAAACACATAGCAATGGAAGTAATATCATACCAAATGATGGAATATTGCGATAACGTAGACTTTTCTTTACGAAGGAGACCAAGATATTAAAGTTTTAAAGTAGGTAGGGAAATAACCTTGAAAATGCCAGAAAATTAACTGCAGAACTGCACAAGAAACCCTGTTCTGTTTACTCCAGGTGAGGATTCATTGGGGCAGCTGAATGACAGCATTAACATACACATGCAGCTCTGATGTAGTTGAATAAATAGGTATGCTTGCACATGCCTGGAGAAACTGCAGGCTTCATTTAGACCCAGCAACAAACAAAGAAATGATGTATCATGAGTGTGTGTGTGCATATAAGCAGTAGAGGTGACGGGGTAGGTTGAGAGGGGGGGCAGCTGGTATGTAGAACAGACACAGAGAGAGAGAGACTGCCAGGTAATACCATCTGCCAAATATTTCCTTTTGATGATGTAGCAGCAAGAGTGACTCATCGCGAAGACAAATCAGAGGATGAATTGTTTATGAAATGTATCTGATGGTATTAAAGTGATAAATTGCCTCTCAGCTTGGCGGCATTGTGGATTCAGAGGTGTGTTACTGCATGTCAGCAAAGAGAAGCTCCGTGCTTGTTCATGTAGAGGAAATTCCTCTGTCTATTTCAAGCAAGAGGAGTCCCTCTATCTGTTTGTTCCCCTCACTGTCCCATCCCATGTACTGCTGCAATATGTAACACGCAGTAAAAGGCTCATTGCCACTTGCAGGCAAGAAACCTGTTTCCTAAATGTCATCTTTCCCAGAACAAGGCTGCGGTGTTTAGTCTGCTGCTGCATTTTTTAAGGTTATGCAGAGAATTAGGAAAGGTTTTCACCAGCCCTAGGGTTGTGGAACTTTCTTGACACAAAGGTTTTTTTTTTGTAATACTGCATTTAACACAAAAACAGGCCACTGATGAGGGTTTTAAAAGGGACAATGGGACTTTTGGGTGACCTGCTCATTCTTCTCTTTCCTTCATGATTTGGATGTGTCGCCATGCCTAAACTGTTTCTAATCTCTCCATCTTAACTGCAGTTCCTCCCGTCATCCTGAGACTGGCTGAGCCTGAGCAGCGCCTTGATACCTGCATTGAATTCACAGTACGAGGATACCCCCACCCCAAGCTGCGCTGGTTCCACAAACAGAAGGAGATTCTGCAGAATGACTACATTCGCACTGACATGGACTTCTACCAGGACTACCTCGAGGGCTGTCTGACGTTCCAGAACCCGACACACATCAACAACGGCAATTACACTCTGGAGGCCAGCAACCCTCTAGGAACAGTCACCAAGACAGTATATGGTCACTTCCTGTTTGACCCTGACCCTGACAACAGTAAGTGGGAAACTTCTTCATGATAGTTATTGTGCTTGTGGGTGAAAGTGATGCCCTGTTGGCAGCTGCCAGCACCGACGCTCCCTTAATTACAACTGCATGCATACTCGTGGGTAAAATGGCATTTGTACAAGGGTTACTAGCACATTTTTACTGCCTGGGCCTTGCCTTGATTCTTCTTGATTTACCAAAGAATCAAAGCACAGGAGAAAAGAAGAAATACTGCCAAGTAATTCTCTGATTCCCACAAGAGCTGGTATGGCCTACTTTTTTTGGGAGCGAGCATCAACATTGGAACAAGTCTTCGACCAGTTGAATTTCTTGTTTTAACTACCTGTTGTATAAATTACAGGTTCCCTTGTAGGTGGAGGAACTATTGGGAGCTCTTAGTTTTTATTAAAATCTTCCCTCACAAGGTGCAGGTTGTGCAGCTGATCCCTGCTGGCTGGATAGCCGCCAGGGTTCATCCACAGTTCAGTCAGGTAGATTGTTCACTTTCAGTTCATGCTGAGTTCACAGGGAGGGGGAATAAACCCACAAAGACTGGCAAATTTCTCCCCATGGTCAATATTCCAAGGTTAATACCTTGTGTCAATTTATTGACATAGCGTGACTTTCTCTGTCTTCTCTTTTGCAGACACAGTGGAAGTAGGTGAGTGCTCCTATTTTCAAATGTAACGCTGCTACTTTTTTTAGCTTCTCTTTTTTTCTTTTTACTGCTTGTTTGTTTGGTGTCAATGTGCACACATATGCAAACACATCCTTTAATGCTAGACTACCACTATTGAGATAGTAACCATGGAGAAATTTGTTCACTTTGTGTTGCAATCCAAAAAAAAAAAAAAGCTGCTGGTATTGCTGCCTAGATTTTTCTATTATTAATTTGAGGTTGGCTTTGCTAAACACTCTGAGCTCTCATTATACTGTATGACTGCTCAAGGGCATCCCAGGCTCTATAGTGACAGGGCACAGTATTCACCTCCCTTGCTTGGATCACGTCATCCAGTCGAAGAATCCAACTGGCAACGCTGCAGGGTGTTTTCATGTTGTTTGGGTTCATGCTGAGTCTTTACACTAAACAGTATTTTATTCCTCTTATAGTATGGTGTCGTGTTACAGCCCATTTAGTTTAAGGCCTCTAAACCAGACTAGTGGCCTCTTAATGGCCCATGGCTTTGAAAATCAGCAGACACTTCTCTGTTGTTTTTTAGATTTTGGGAGGTTTGATGTCCTGCTCAGTACATTGCAGTACAATGTCATGATGAGGCATCCTGTCGTCCACATTCGGATTCTGCTGCTATGTAGGCGTTTGTGCTTGACTAGCTGGACTCTGATGTCTTGATTGGTGGTTTGTTAAGCCCAGATTTAAGACTGCATGTGACCTCCCTCCTCAGACCTTCTTCCTTAGACTTCTCGTCTTTTGCATCTTACTGTTTATAAGAATGCTCTGCTGTTACAAATGCATTACAACGCAGTGAAATTCTCTTTTTGCACATCCCGTTTGGATGCAGGGTCAGCCATCACAAGACGCCCCTGGAGCAGAACCTCTTGAACCTCCGACTTTTGATTAGTAACCCAGAACCTCAGTAGTCAAGCCCTGCCCTTGATGGCAGGATATATAGCAGTGCTTCAGACCTCCCTGCTCACACATAAACTTTCATTTATTTTACCTTAGCAGTCCACCTGAACAACTGTAAGGAGAGAAATAATCAGTCCAGTTGCCAACTTTGATAAGGCAAGAGCACTGCTGCACTTCAGGTTTCTGCTGCTGTCTTGGCCGTGCTTCAGGCTTGTGTGCGAAAGACCGAAATTAAGCTGAAAGCCCAAAATAACTACACATGTAAACAACATTAGACTAATACTACTAACAGGCTCGTAGCGTTGCCAAGAAAGCAGAAGCAACCAGAATTGGAGGCAGTAGTGCCCTTGTCTTATGAAAGTCAGGACAAATGTAAACAAAATTAGGCAGATTACATCAGATGCTGGTGAAGATTCAGCAACTGGACTGATTATTTTGACCTTACATTTTTTCCCAAAGCTTTAGTGGATTCTTGAGGTGAAAAATATATGAAATGAAAAATGAATGAAATGAAATGAAAAAATACTTTATTTATCCCAGAAGGGAAATTTAATATAAATACGTAGCCCCCATTATGAAATGGAACCATGCTACGCGTGCTAAAACCATCGGCTCACAGAACTTTGCAGCAGTTTGACCCTTCCTCAGGGATTTAACATTAAAAATTACTCATCGAAAAGGAACAAAGACATCTCCCAGTTGATTACATTACGATATTAGCTAGCCATTCCAGGTAATACTATGTCCATGAATTGACTGAAAACACCACATACAGCTGCCTTTTAAATGTTTAAAGCTGACTCACTTTAAAACAAGAACCATGTAGAGGTATAGAAGTACTCAACTGCCGTAGATGATATTGTGCCAGTATTTGTTTCGTATTATCTTAGTGCTTAGTATTATATGATCCCAAAAGGTAATTGATAATGCAGTTCAGAAGCATGTAGGAGATTTTTGGGAGACAGGACTGTTTATTGTTTGTAAATTCACACCTTATGTTTGCCTTTTAATGCTACAACAGAGGATTTTAGGACGAGGACTAATGATTAAATCTAACATTCAACAAAGGCCTCCTGCTGGAATCAAACCAGGAGCGCAGTAGTTACAGTATGTCAACTTGAGCCAGCCAAGCTTTTAGTCATTCTCTTTAACGGGAATTGTATCAGCAACTCATTGTGCATAATGATGCTTCTCTAACCCCTACCTAACCAGCCGCGGTGTAACGAAGCGAGTCTCCCCCGTTAGCTGGTGATGTGTGAATGTTTGGGAAGCAGTACAGTGTAAATGCAGTGATATTGCTGGACCGATGGCTTTGGCCCGCTCTCACACTGCATCGTAAATGTCCTGTGTGTGATGTGTGGTTTGGCTTCGGGCTGTTGTGGCAGACTCTCTGTTGACGGCTTAAACAAAGTGGGCTGGTCTGATCTCTGACCTTCATCAGAGGCTTCTTCCATCTCCATATGAGGCCATTCTTTCTAATCAGACATGGATTATAAAGCCGCAGCACGGCCAGGGATGGAGACGGATGGATGCCGACTGCGTGGCGAGCTGCATGAGGCAGGCCTCATGTTGCCTTACATGCACGCGGTCAGGCAGCTTTCTGGGAGCAAGGCAGGTGAAGGAGAGATGTTTAGAGTGTGAAGCATTATAGCGGCGGTGTGTGAGGGAGTTCAGCCGTGCAGAGGAGACTGACAGGCTGACTGATACTGACACTGCTGAGGAGAGAGGAGGGCAGCGGGAGGAGAGGAGACAGGGATGAAGGCTGGGAAGGAGGGACGCAGAGATGGTAGTTAGGACACACACACACACACACACACACACACACACACTCACACTTCAGTGTGATGCGTGTGTGTCTGAGCCAGTGGCAGCCAGTCTACCATGTGGCCATTAATTTGCCCACAATTACTCTCTGATGTCCTGGCTGGAGGCCTCAGAATGGAGCTTCCCTCATACCAGTTCATTTTGTTTCATGGCTCCCTTTCATGGCACACTGCTGTTTGCCAAAACACTTGTTTGTAAAGGTGTGACATGTAGCAATTTAACATGAAGAAATTAGTTCTGCAGACCGCTAGAGTTCTGTTACCTGATCCAAAATGAGATTTTTTTTTCATAAAGATGTGAGTTAGTTTGGTGCATTCTTTAGCTGATTTGACCCAATTTGATATTCGGTGCTCCAGGCTGTATGCGCTTCTTTTCCTTCTTTCTGCTTGTATAATTATTTTTAATTCTAAAGCAGCTTGTTTCAATTATTCTGTTTTTCATATGTACAAGCACAAGCGTACTTCTGTACAACTGTAATAAAAGATTATTTTTTTCTGTTATTTCCATCCGAGGCTTGAGTCTGACTGGATGGCAAATCTCAAGCTTTGGAAGGAACCATTTCAATATACATTCAAGGCTGTGCAGACTTCTAACTGAAAGCCTTTTATCAGCCCATAGAAATAAAAATGGGTTGCTCGTCAATATTGTCTCAAGGTTTTTATGGCACTACACAAGGAAGGCAACGTTCTCTCTGTTTGCGTCAGTCCACTTCTTGAAGGAGAGCAGCCCGTGTCGAGACACTTAACATTTATTCAATTCTCCTATTTTTCAAGAGTTTATATAAAAGCAGAGACGCACAAAATGAGGAAAGCACCAAAGGATGTTTTCAACTAGCAATGAGCCCTATCTGAAAATATTAATAAAACCATTTGACTTTGTGGAGATACAGAAAATATGCTCTCAATTATGTACATAGGAGAGCCCATTGGATCACCTAATGCTGGTCTGTTGGGCTGTGCATTAACTCGTATAAATGTTGCACTTATTGAATGTGATAATGAGTGCATAAACAAGTGGGATTACACCACTGCAGATTGGAAAAAAAAAGAAAAGAAAAAAAAAAAACCCAGCTCATTGTATCCGCTGTATTTTGTACTTGAAATACATCCTCCCTGAGAATACACTGCATGAATAAAGAAGTGTGAAACCATTATACACATTTACTATAAAGGAGTGTGGGAGTAAACCACAGCCATTAAAGGTTTGTTCCCTTCCACAACCACTGATGCCTTGTTTCTTTGTCTCTGTGTTGCAGATCCGCAGTCAGAGGGAGGTTCAGGCCGACCAGATGAAGATACATTCGGGGTGAGTTTTCTCCTTAATGATGTTGATGAAACAGCTGCTAAAGATGGCGCCCCTGGTCTCAGCAAAGAGCTGCTGTGTGTTCCAACACAAACCTAAACTGCTTTTTTTTTTTTATTTGACAAAAGACTTGACATGCATCCGGAGGCACAAAAAGACTCCAAACACAGCTAACAGTGTTACAAAGTTGTATGTTTGGACACTAATGATGTTGATGACGGTCGCACCATCCTGCAGTGGCTGAGGCTGTTTTGAAATGTTACGTAATGTGGTGGATTTTGTAAAGTCTTCTACCACTGTACTTCAATAGACAGAGCCACCGTTGCGATAGACGAAGCCACCATTACTGGGCTGTTAATGGACTTTTTCTGCGGCAGACATTTTGACATATGATAGCAGGAAAAGCACAGGTGTAATTAATAATATTAATAATAGCTGCTGTCAGTGAGGTGCGACAGTTCCAGTTTCCTGGGTGTGTGCAAACTGGCTCACTGACATGTCTTACTGGGATACCTAAATGGAAGTGAGCCATTGTTAGTGTTATTAATTACACATGCGCTTTCCGTGCTGTGACCAGTTCAAAATGCAGTGAAGAAGGCTGTGCTTACACCCAGCAATGCAGAAAATATCAACAGTCAAATCTCTGTGTCACTTTTGCTGCACCTGCTCACAGTGGCAGATTCACCACTTGTAATTTCTGAAACATTCTGTGATGCATACAGTGATAGACAAAGACAGGCTTCTTCTGTTTAGCCTGCAGTTGTCAATTCTGCAGAGTGCAATGACGGCTGTTGCACTCAGACTTTATCACATTAATGTAAGCTCCCTGAATTGGATGAAACTGCTGTTTCATGCTGGCTTTTTAATGTTTCCAGATAACTTGTTTTAAAATGAGAATCCTCTTAAAGAAGTTTTCAATAATGCATTTTAGTATAATACACATTATAACTGTATACATGATGTGTCACAAAGCTGAAACTAAAAGTCAGCGTCCATATCATTATGAGTTGATGATCCATTTAGAAGTCACGTTATTACATTTTTCAATCTTAGCGTTAAAAGAGAAAATGCTTTAGCATGAATACCAAACAGTGTGTTTGGCACATGTATAACACTGTCTCTCGAAAACCGAATGGAGTCACTGGAGCATCTACAAGTGATAGTAAACCTGCTCATGTTACCTCCTAGCTTCCACACTGTGGGCAGCGAAGTAGGTAGCTGTCAAAATGCTCCTTATCTGTGGAAACAATCTGCCTCTTGGCTGTGTTCATGTCATGTAGAAGAGAATATAATGGAAGAGATGGGAAATGGGAGTGTCCACGGCACTGGACAACTTCAACTGCTAGACTGCAGCTAATTAATCAATGAACACCAACCAAACAAAGTAGTGAGACACAAACATCAAATACATTTCCTCAAAGAATGTCATGCTATCGAGTGAGGGAATTGTGAGCTAAAACATTATTAATAGTGGTAATACAAGACTGTTTTATGGCAGAATTGCGTATGTGAGGGGTAGGTACCAATAACAGTGGCGTTTGTCGAATGTCTGTTTGTTTTTCACTTCTGTGCTATTTAGTGCTGAGTCAGATATGTTGCAAAATGTAACTTTCCCACTTAGAATTATGACTTGAACGTTAACAAAAATACTATTTACTGGTAGTACACATATAATTATTACATTTCAAATATGATATGATTGCAAGATTACTAGTGCAGTGTTGCATTAGGCAGGTAGCCAGATGCACAGTTAGAGCAAACTGTAGAAAAACATTGTTCAATTCATTCTTATTCTTTTTTCTTTGCCAGACATGATAGAAAATGCAGTCAGTGTTTTCACCTTGTGTGTGTGTGTGTGTGTGTGTGTATGTGTGTGTCCTCATGGCAAAATGTCATCCTTGAGGATATTTGTGTGGTGAGAATGACCACAAAGGTGGATTGAAGTACTTTAACAGGTGTTTGTCTGTCTGTCAGTAGACAGATTTTGTTAATGCAGACGAGTCACAATCGTGCAAGATACAGCTAGGAAACTTAACAGGTGTGTAATTGACATCACAATGAAGGCCAAGTACCCAGATGTGCAAGATCCAAAACACTAGTCCTGTGATTCCATCGCAACATGCCTTTGTGTTGTTCCTGTGTTTGAATCAGTACACAGAAGCACTGCTCTCCAGCCTCTTTACATTCTGTATACCTCTCTACTGTTAGTCCCATGCAGGCTGCTTCAGCAT
The DNA here is from genome assembly GCF_000690725.1 of Stegastes partitus. Classification (NCBI taxonomy): domain Eukaryota; kingdom Metazoa; phylum Chordata; class Actinopteri; family Pomacentridae; genus Stegastes; species Stegastes partitus. The sequence goes on along the minus strand of NW_007578204.1, from coordinate 49,610 downwards.
GTGGAGAAATCCAACATTTACCAGCGTGTACACCTTTCTCACTGCAGACATTTTGACTTGTCATAGCAGGAAAAGAAACAAGCAGAGAAAAGGATTTTGCTAACAGTGGCTCTGTTCCATCAAGCAAGTCAGTGAGCCGCAACAGTGACTCAGCATGATACACAATACTGAGACCCTGGAACTAGTCCACCTCTTTAAGTTAATAATCAGAGTCTTATTATTAATCCGAAAAAGGAGGCAAAGACAAACATCCATCAGTGGAGGGCGTTAAGGGTTTTAATTCCTTGAGTATTAATATCACCTGACCTCATATCACCGGCTTCACTTCTTAGAGAAACTTAGTGAAGCTAAATTCCCTCGATAAGTTAATGTTGCAGCAAAAGCAGCAAAAAGCTTCCTAACTGGAAACATCATGAACTTGTATGGGACGAGCACAGCCCAAGACACCGAGGCTCTGCAGCCGGTGATTATAACTGCCTAGAACATCGTCGGTACCATCTACTGAGCATCAGTGGTGTCGGTGAGACAATGTGTCTGCACAGAGCCCAAAGGATACTCAAAGACAATCCTCACCCCAACCACAGCCTGTTCGCACTGCTGCCGTCTGGCAATCGATACAGAAGTATCCGCTGCCGTACCACCTGACTTCAAAACAGTTTCTTCCCTCAGGCGATGAGATCGCTGAATTCATCCTCCACACTTCACCACAAAAATAGTTCTCCATTATTTATTCTTTAAATAATTTGTCTTTTTTTTTTGAGGAGGAGGATAAACGGGCGACATTTGTAATTTTTTTTTTTTTACATAATCTTGTGCTGCATTTACACTTGTGCCTTTCATGCTGCGTTTTTTTTTTTTTTTTTTTACATAATCTTGTGCTGCATTTACACTTGTGCCTTTCATGCTGCGATGAGCCAAAAATCTATGATGATTACTTAAATCTTAATGAGTTATTTTTATTTCATCCTTGAGAAATAGTTTCTTGTTGTATTATTAAAACTGACATTAAACATGAGAACATTAAATCCTGTAGGTGATGATGAGAAGCAAACTGTACTGAGTGAACCAATAAATGCTAAATTATTGGCATTTTTTTCTCTCCTCGGCATCCAAGTTTGTACAGTTTAAATAACACGTTGTAATGATGAGGATAAGCCAGGATTTTTCACAGCGGCAGCAGTTGCTTAGAGTCACATCATACAGTAAGTCTGGCTGTAGATGAGAATCATATTTAAATTACATTCTGTCAACCATGACACATCACAAACAAGACAGGTGTTTAACTTTTTTTCAGTGCCGGTGTGTTCTGTGAGAGGAAGCAGCAGTCACAAACGAGTGGCTTAAACTGTTGATTTGCCGTGTTTAAGGTGATCAGAAATCTGGAAAGGATTATGAAGCGAAAACATTCCACTGATCGCTGCCTGAGTCTGACACGCTGTTTCGTTTTCCCCAGGTTTCCATCGCCGTGGGTTTGGCGGGCTTCGCTTGTGTCCTCCTCCTCGTCCTTTTTGTTCTCATCAACAAATACGGCCGACGCTCCAAATTCGGTATGAAAGGTAAGTCTACACAAATAGTCAGACAAGCAGATAGGCAGGCAGATAGTTAGCTTTGTTTTTTCGCCTTTCTGCCAGTTGCATCATTGTGCACAATCCATTCCCCGAGCTAATCTTCTCTTCAAAACCTTTGTTCGCTAGAAAATGTGCACGAGCAGCTACTGTAGAAGTCCTACTTTTTTTACTGAGTGTTTACTGAACTACTGCTGCACTTTAGTCATATCCTCAAGAGGACTCATTTGGAAAAATAATGTTTTTGTTCCCTTGGAAGGGGCAATTAATGGTTTTGGTGACTGTTTTGCGTCGCTGTATGCTACATGTCATCGAGTCCTGCTAAAAGGCACGCGTTTGAAATCGCAGATACACATGCACACATACAGACAAAGAGATCAATACTAAAGGAGCGTGTGCATGTAAACAACTCCATATATTCACTGTGTCTGCTATGTACAGCCGTCGCAGAAGGGATCCTGAATTAATTAGTGGACTTGGCGCTGTCGATCATGCTGAGGAATTCAATAGGATTAATGTGGCTTTTGTGCATGCTGAGCTTTCATTTTGGGTCAGCTCCAGGTTTTGCTTATCTCTCCGGCGGTGGCGTCGTGGAAGAGGAACAAGCCATTGTAGCGCTGATCTAGGAGCAGAGTGCAGAGCAGAGAGGACAGGGAAGCAACGGCTCAGGTCCTGTTGGTTCAGGTTCAAGCGTTCGCCCACCCGGATGGTTGGCGGGGCCGAGTGGCGGCATTCGCTCGTGTTTGGTGGTTTGAGGTGGATGAGTTTGTGCATGACTCACAGAACACACATCCCTTTGCAACAAGGTGCACAGAGTCAAACTGAAGATCCTACTCTATATGCACTTCTTCTTCTTCTTCTTCTTCTTCTCTGCTGGTTTTGTGTAAATTCTTATTTCTGTCAGCTTCAAGCATTTCTCCCTTTTTGTCCCTCTTAACCTACTAAAGTCTGCTCTGATAATATGCCACCATGACCCCACACCTCAAAGCATGCATGTTCTTCATTACATACTGAAAGTATGGTGTAAAGTAGCATTAGCCGCTGCCACCTTTTAATTAGCTACTTTACAGGATTAGAGTTCGTTACTTACCTCGGTAAAGAACTCTCCGCTGTAATTATTTAGGGGGTGGCAATTATTGCATTGGCCTAAAGCTGGCTCTAATCAAGGATGAGTCTCATAGTTAATGAGGCTTTACAGACCTGTTTGTAATGCCTTAGCACTGTTTAGCTGTGCTAACAAACTGGCTTCCTACAAAGAAAACAAAAGCTACATATCAGTCATAAATCCTGATGAAAAAAAATGAGAGATGAGACGTGTTTGTCTATATGAGATAAGATTTAATCGATGCCACAGCTGCTTGCTAATGATGCTTCTGCTCGACTTTCTCATTCCTTTTTATTAAAGCACCTTATTCAGTAGATGGAAATGCATTTTACACAACAACAGACTAGTTTGATATTTATATCCACCCACAACTATGAGTTGCTATTGTGATTCTTATTTCATTCACAATCCGTGCAGCATCAGCGAATCAATACAAATCTGGGTGTAAGACTCAGTCTGCCAGGACTCTGTGTAACAGCGCTGCCTTATTTTTTACATTTGCTATCAAATCAAAGCAGAGGCACTGCTTCATATTGCTAGCAGCATTGAGAGCTTAGTATGTTTTAATGTTCAGAGCACCTGCTGTTACTCTTGGAGTCAACTCTTAGCAAAAGGGTGTTTCAAGTGTAGTTTCAGTCCTCTCCAAGCAAGAGCGCCGAGGAAGGTAATTTATCTCCTTGATGGCAAGGTCCAAAGTTCTCTTGGACACCGTAGGGTGTTTTTTTTTTTTAAATGGCATTGCGGGGCTATCTCACTGAGCGCTGCATGATTCTCTAGCTACACTCACTGCTTCATGCAATAAGGCTGCCCGCTTTGCTCAAGGGCACCTCAACATTTTCTGTTGAGAGACTTTAAAGCATTTTTCATGCATTGTATTCTGGACAGTGTGTTTCCCAGATCTAGCCGCCTCTTTCAAGGTAACAGTATTATAAATGACTGTAACAGTGCAGGAGAAAGAGGCACTTGAAGCATGAGTAGATCAGCAGGTTGAACCATTAGCACTGCTGAAATATACGTTGGTTTTTTTTTTACATAAATGTCAGTATCATGTTGAGCATGCACAGGCCATCGTGTGATGGATGAAAATTCAATACTGCTCCACCGTATTATTGCTATAATGCTCAGCTTTATATCCTAATATAATGATTAACAAACAACAAATCAATAATGCTGCTGCCATGGTTCCTCCTCTCATTTGCTGTCAGGTGGTGGTATGTCTGGTGGCACTGTGGCTTCCTAAGTCAGTTCAGTTTAAATAGAGATGCTACTGTCTCCACTGTCACTGTGAGTGATTGAGCGTATAAAAGACTTAAAGAGAGGTGATGTCAGTATGGACTCTTTCAGGACCTCATGCTGTTCTGTACAAAGGCCTGATTTGTCCAATATGTGTGTGTGTGTGTGTGTGTGTGTGTGTGTGTGTGTTTTCTCCTCCCACTCTTGTTCTGGAGAATCAGCTGGAAGGCTTGAAGAAGTCATTACCTTTGGATGGCGCCATAATGGATTTTCGCTCCACTAAATCACTGTGGCTCTTTTGGTTGTTGGAGTTTGATCACCGACCGTTTCTGGGCATCCAATAAAAACTCTGTTTTTATTTTTTTTTCTTTTTATGTGGTTGGAGAGACTGTGTGTGTGTGTGTGTGTGTCCGTGTATGCGCATGTATGTGTGTCTGTGTGCTGCATTCAGCTGATTTGCTGCCATTTCAAGGCCCACCAGCAGCTCCATCCGCTGGCTGCCCTGCATTTACAGCTCTGACTGATGCACTGCTGCTCAGTTTATGTGGCTGTAATTGTGGTTTGTGAAAGATACTTTAGTGAGTGTGCATATCTGCTCATACTGTAGATAACCTGTTGCTCTAATCAATATGTTGTCGACTTACCTCCCTGCTGAAACATCTTGCAGCCTAAGCAACAGGCTCATCTCTCAAAGTGTGATTCACACCAGTGGGCTTTGAAGTGTCTTTCACACGGAATTTTTTGTCAGCAGGGAATCAATAATGCTTCTTTAGAAAAAAGACACTCAGCATGTCAGTAATAAGTATTGTGCTCCCCTGTCATCTTTTCTTATGTTCTGGGAGAAAATTACCACACCCCTGCTGCTGGAAGTGCTGCCAGTATACGAGGAAATGTACATCACTTTGTCCCCATCTTCTCAATAACACCTCCACAAAGTTTGCATCCAGGCTGGACATTATATGTTAACACCACCTGTTCTGACCTGAAAATTCTCTTTATTAGGGATGCTGAAACATAAAGGGAAATTGGAGATACGCGCTTAAAATATATTGATTGTGACCAGCTTCTTGTTAAGTGTAATCCCCAAAAAACTTAATGCGTTCTTGGTTGTGCTCTAAAATTCCGTCTCAAATGTTTATTGTAATCATGACATTATAGTAACGCACTCAGTTCTGAATTCTGTAAATAACAACATTTTGAACTAATTCTGAGGGTCCCCACAGAGTTTGGGAATCAATGCCTCATTGTGCTGCACTCTGGATATATTTGGGGCTCATCCACAATAGTTGTTGGCAGCTGCTGTGTGTTTACATAAGGAGCAGATGATACCGACACTATTTCTGGCTACATTTCACTACAGAGTTTTGACTGGAAATATACAGTGAACAAACAAACATGTCAGGAGGAAGTGACAAATGATGGAAGAAACAGCATTGAGTTATTAATCAGTAGAGTAAAGATTGATGTTTCTTAAAGTGAAACTTGCTCAGTCTGCTGCTGCTGATGTGATCTGCAGTACATCCACATGGTTTCGTTTTCTTGTTATCTGTCATTTCTAGAGGATAAAGGGAAAAAAGTTTATCTTCTACACCGCAATCATTCTTTTTCTTTGCTTTTACCACTTTTAGAGCTGCAAGATTCAATCTAAATGCACAGTGTAAACCAGTACAGCCACTTTATTTCAGTGTTTATTGCAGAAATTATACAGAAATTTTCTTTCTATTAATTCTATTCACTTGACACTGAACTAGGAGGTAAGGTTGCCTTCACCACCCGCCCACATGACACCTCTACATATAATATACAACATGTAGCACATGCAGCACTGTGGACTCATGGAATGCTAAAAGCTTAAAACTAGGAGTAGTTGTAGAAATACTAAATTTGCAGAAATACTACCACTACTGCTACATGTAAGCAAGTACTTTACATTGTTGAACGGTGTTGGCAGACTTGGTGCCACTGATTGTTAAGCGAACCAACATCCTGACCATCATCACTGCTTTGGTACATTAGCTGACACTATTGTAATCAAGCAAACATTAATCTCACTAAAATATTGTATGACAGCATGCAGCGAGGGTGCAGTGATACACAAAGTCCCATCCTGCAAGTTGATGAGATTGGTTCTTTAGCTTTGGTACATATGAGTCCCCAGAAGTCTGAATCTGTGTTTCTGAGATAGACTGTAGTTTCAAGGTGAAAACATTAAGTAACGCGACTGTTTATTTCACTCGTGATGTGTTTTCTAGCACATAAAACACCATGTGGACATGTTAACGAGGTAAAAAACTTGATTTTCGCCGTAGGGGCTCTTTAAACAGAAGCTCCAAAAGTTCAAGACAGCAGCCGGGGAGAGCAGCAGGCGATCAAACTGTCACTCATGGCTGTCAATCAACAGCCTTCCTCCGCATCTTTAAAGTCTCCCAAAAGCCTTCAGCTCTTTTTGAAGGGGCCATCATTTTCAAAGTGACCACCAGTACACTTATTGGAGAGCCTGAATGTAGAGATTGAGAACATGAAGACTATTTGAAAAAAAAATGATTGACTTAGGCCAGTGATTCTGTGGAGCCAGCATCCAGCAGCTGTCAGTGGTGTCATACTCTCAGGTATTTCTACTCTGGCTTCAGCCTAAAGCTGTGGCAGATGCTGCTTGGTATAGATGCTAAAGTGAGAGTTCAATATGTGACGACAGTTCTGTGAATTTGGACTGTCCTATGGTATATCTAGGCTTCAGCACAACTGAAATACACCAGTTTGAGCTGGTCAAAGGTAGGCTGTTGGTGTTAGAGAGCTTTTTTTTTTAATCAATGAAGAGGGCATGTGCCAGCTCAGACATGGTTCTTAGTTGAGCTCCCAAAGTGACCTTCACAAATTGGGCAAACCTTAGTTAATAATGTACACTTTGCACTCAATCACAGCAGAGGTTAGAACAATTAGTCGATCAGCTAATTGGTTTGTTTGTTTGTGTTTTTAGCAAAGTTCCCAATAGCATGCAGTAAAAGTACATATGTTCTATTTTCTAAAACTTACTCTCAATGTCGTTAAGTTGTGAAATGTGTTAGGACGTTCAGATGAAACGAGCAATTTCAATAAATCTGTTCTCTGACAGTTTACTGACAACATGTGCTGATTTACCCACAAAACGACTTGTACTGTGATCAGTAATAAAAAATAATTGTTAGTTTCAGCCTGACAATTAGGGATGTGCGTCATTAGCCTCCTAAATGATTAAATGCTGGAACCCTCGCTAGTCAGTACCAGAATACCATGTTTTATCAATGCACAACAACTGGTTTACTGTCGCATTTAAAATGTTAAGCAGCCACTGACAGCAGCCCCCGTCTCTGTGTGAATGCTGTAAACCAGCAAACTGGAAAGTGGGACAGATGACATCTGGTAAAACCAGCACGGTTTGGCTGCGTTTTTATCGAGAAAATAAAAATTAGGTTGTATGTAGGCTGTCAGAGCAAACTGGCATGTAACCGCAGCAATGTGCAGCACAGATTTGTGGACATTATGCTGCAAGGTGTTTTAAATGTTATTAGTTGACTTTTATTTAGTGAGTTGTTGTAATGTTTTGTAGGATAATGTGCAACGTTAAGTGCCACGCATTTCAGTGGCATTTAAAAAAACCATTTAGTTTTTAAAGGACGGGATTAATGGTTTTAGATAGCTCTTAAGTATACACTATATTTTTTTTTTTCTGAAAATGTTTAACCCTACTGATTAGACTGTGCTCAACTTTGACAGTTCTCTGATTTTTTTCTTACTTTTGCACCAGCTGACCAGTCTGCTTTCAAACTGCTGTTTAATCAACAGGGAAATTTGTCATTAGAGACATTGCCACCTACAATAAGTCATACTGACTGTAAATCTTATATATTTTCTTTTGTTTGTTTGCTTTTTCCAAATACACATTTACACGATTCACTCTTAAGCCGGCATTAAAATAAATAACACACAAGAAGCAAATCTGGCCCGCAGTCTTTAACCCTGGTAATATAATGAGACTAAAAAATGGACGTTAAGGAAATGACTGACCAATGTGAGTCAAGGTGTGCAGAGAGTCCTCACACTGAATCAAATTTAGCCATCTCGCCTTTCCGTCAGCACCGTGAGCGAAGGTGAAGGTGTTTCTTAGTCATGAGCACAGCATGTTGCGGAACTGAACCTGTGATATTTTTAACACATTGACGCGTCCAGTCTGATTAGAATTTTGACTTATTTAACTTAGACAGTTTTCAGGGTTTTAGACGCGCAGATAGACAGGTAGTGAAATCACAGAAATGCCCACCGACTCACTGACACACACCTACGCCGACGCACACACACATCCACACACAAACCATACCCTGCAGCTGCCTGCTGGCCTCTGTGATCCAGACGTGTGTGTCAGGGCGACTTACCCTCCTCTCCGCTACATTACCTGAACCAGGCCTGGGGATGATCAGCCCACACACACACACACACACACACACACACACACAGAGCAGCATTTACTGCATCACTGCCTCGCTTGGCCTCCTGTGGCCAGATTGAGCTCTGCCGCCAAGCAATGAGACATGTCAGTCTACAGGCACTTCTGCCATGGGTCAAGAAAATTTTAAGCAAAAAAAATCTTTCAATTAAAAGCATTTCCCTTGTCTTCCGAAATGTCATATTATTAAAAGAATAAAAAGCAAAAAAAAAAAGACATCATTGTAACTGATAGCTGTGCAAAGTAACTGTACATTTCTTAAAGTCCTGAACAACCTTATTTCTATTTTAGGACTTCACGTTTTTTACACTACTACATTTATTAGCCAGTTGTAGTTACTTTTTAGATAGAAACATTTTACACACAAATTGTAGGAGTTTATAGAACAACATGTTTTTACAAGTGAAACTGCCTGATAGTAACTTGCATACACATAGTACAGAATTTGAAACTTTCTATTCCTCAACAAAATCAAATCCTGAATATTTGTGTGTCTGTAAGTTACACTGTGACAATATTATAGACAAAATATAAGTCACCCACTGGCATCTTGCTCTTTTAAGTGAGGGACGGATCTGCCTGTGAGTCGCAAGGTAGCGTTGCTCTAACACATACCCGGCTTTAATGTCCATTTTACGCTACATGGGATCAAAATGTACAAAATGAACATTGTGCTGTATTGAAGGAGACTTGAAACTAATGAATGACACCATGAACTCACTAGGAAAATGTTTACTGAGATAACAATCAAGGAAGAAGTCGTGCCAGTTTTTTTCATAGACTTTTCCAGAATCTTTTTGCAACCTGAGGAGTCGCCCTCCACTGGCTGTCAGACAGAATGCAGGTTTAAAGCACTTCCATGTTGACTTTACTTTTCAGACCTGGAGGCCACATCCATCTTGTGTATGCAGTATATTTACATATAGTTTGTTGCTTATTGTGTTGTATTTTCTTTACTGAAATAAAATATCTGAGATCACAATTTAATTTTAGTGCTAGTTTTTACAACTGTTAATTTGTTAGCTACGATTTTGAAAAGTCAAACAAACCTTTAGAAAACCTATGGCTATAGCTTTAGTTATAATTATATAACTTGGGCTATTTAGCATTCCGCAATTTACTTCACAACATAAATAAGTTGCATTGACAAATTAATTATTCATTTTTCTAATTACTTAGTAGTAAATGTAATTAGCTATTGCTTATTACTGCCTCACTTGTTACATTCGTTTTCATAGCAAAAAGGTGCCTTTGAACATGCCCAGCTCCTCTGGGTTTAAACATGGCTGCCACCGCTCATGCACTGACTGTGACACTCACGCAATTGACATTTTTCACACGCTCTCACAACACACGTCCATTTTCTCACGCAGTGAAAAACAAATTCATAACTGGTAGCGTGGCGGTGTGAAAAGAGGATCCTGACATCAACACGGACAGAGCAGACGTGCAGCATCTCTCCTCTCCACACATGCAGGCAGGAGTGAGAGTCGGTTACTATGGTTACAGGGACGCACCGTGTCTCTGTTGTCCTGAAATGTTGTCATGATTTCCTTTGTGTAAAATAAACCGGTGGCGGTGGAAATAGACAGTTGTGGTAAGGCCATTTCATTCATTCAATTGCTGGTACTTTTTTTTTTGCAATTGGCAGAAAATGGCCTTGTGAGTACTGAGAATAAAGCCTCGTGTTTAACATTGTTTAACCTGGTTTAATCGTCCCACTCAGGTCGTGGTTTGTTTTCAGGCTATTTGATCTGTATACATTGTTTGTACTTGAAGAGGGACCAGTAGCCTTCAGCATACTACTATTTTAGACTACGTAAGGTTTTTAGAAACGTAATTTTAAATATAACATAGCTGTAAATATAATAAAAATGTGCTGCTCATATCCATCCAAACACGGACGAGTCCTGATGTGCTCTTGGTTTTCAGAACACCCTCAGTCTATAAAAATGCAGCTGTTTGAGGGTCTTTCCTCAGACTCCTGCCAATTACATATCCTTCCAAGTTCACTTTCCTATTTGAAAACATGACTCCCATGCACCTGACTTCAAATTATTCCATAAATTCACAAAAATGCAGGAAAGCAGTCTTTGAAATTAATCATTTCCTTGGAGAAGATCCATAGATATCCAATTTGGTGTATGATTTCTGAAGGTTGGCAAATGTACCGCTCAACCACACTTATTGACCATTGACCATGACTGCTGGTTTAAATTTTAATCTATAAAGGCTTTAAAAGACCCCCTCCAGTAAAAGATGAGAGTTTTTTTTACCTTATAGCATGTCCATATGGTGTTGTTATGAGCTTGAAGAAAAAGGAAATAAACAGTCAACACCATGGCTGAGCATTTCTACCTTGAAACTGCAGTATATTGATGCCAAAAACTTGGATTTTGGGTTTTCAACTTGCAGGGTGCAGCCTTCTGTGACAATGTTCTTCTTTAGTATCTGTTTGAATTTATATAAGTGAATGACTCCAATATTACAACTTGCTATTGTGTCGTTTCGAGGTGTTTTACAGTGTTTAAGCAGAGATGTAGGTGAGCTGGTGTGCTCAAGATGCAGCAAGTAGTGTGGAGGCTAAGACTTCAGAGATCTGCATATTCCAGAGGAAGCAACAATGTAGAATAACCTCCAAGACATTTCAAAGCAGGACGGGGATATTTTCATGTCAAAACTTGCAAATATATAACTCTGATACACAGATATGAATTTTTAGGTCTTTAATCAATAAGTGGAGAGGGACTTTAAGTCATCTAAAGTTATTTAAAATTAAATAAAGTCATGGAAATCTAGCAGTCAGTTTTACAGTATATACACGCACAATTATAATATATTTTTTCATATTATTATTACAGAGTATTACATCATCTTAAGTTATAATATAAGTTGGTGGAAGTTCTATGGCAGACTGGAAAACACAGGATGTTGTGGAGGTATTTTTAGTTTAAATGAAGATGGAAAATATGTACAAACTCTCAATTTATAGATTTTTTAATTTAAAAAACCAAATACTCAGCATCATCAACGGAGGCACAATGATACGGATCACAAACTTTGTGTCTATCCTGCATAAACTGTGTTTACCCTTTGCTCAGTTGCTGGAGCACCGTCATTTTAATTGGCTGTAATTCATTCTTCTGAACACATGCGACAGATGGGGACTGCCAAGAATACAGCAACAGCTCCACCGGGAAGTGATTCTCTCTCTTCCCAGAAAAGAAGCATTTTTAAAGAAGTAAAGTTCATCTCCCTATCGTTTCTGTCATCACATTGTGCGGTTTTTCGGACCATCTCTGCCGCTGATGCATGTCACAGATCGCCGGCGCTTTTAGTTTAACCCTAAAAGGATTTGAATGCTGCCTGCAGCCTCTCAGCCACAGCAGGATCTCACATGTCCTTCCTCAGTTCTTTTTGCACCTTGTATGGAAAATGAAAATACAAAAAAGGGCTGGTTACTTATTTATCTCTTCTTAAAGTTGCATGAGAGCCTTCCCAAGGAGTTTGACTGTGGTGCTGTGTGTCTCTGGATGGATATAGAGTGCCAGGTTGGCCCGGGGTTGTTGCTGTTGATATGTTGTTCCTGGTACAAATAGGATTTCCATTTTTTGCTTGATTTTATTTTGGACCTTCTGCTAATAGCTAAGTGCTTTGAGTCCTCTCGGTGTCTTTCTGCAGAGATGCACGCTGCTCTCCTATGCCGCACTTTATAACTCCCAGTAAAAGGCCAAGCTTGCAGAGTGGTCTTCCAGAATGCACTTTGACTTGGAGTTTGGAAGCTTCTTTGCTTTTAAGTCCTTGCTATCAATAGTTCAGAAGGCTGTCCAAGGTCTTCTGAGTGTAACAATAGCTGAATATAGCATCTGTAAGATGTCAGGATGTGGCATAATTGATATGTAGGAGTGAAGGATGAAGGCTTTCTGAATTGCTGCAGCAATTTGGCCCTCATCCCTGTCGTTCAGAAAACACTGTGGTTTCTTTTTCAACCATGAGAACTTACAAGGGCAAGATGTGTGAGAGGCATCCGCATTTAGCATCACGACGAATACACGTGTAGTTACACTGTAAACCATTTAAAGAGCCGAGCTATGTTCAGCGCAACAGCAGAGGCATTAAAATGCATCAAGGAGAACATCTACAGTTCCATGTTTCAGTCACTCTCGCTCTGGAAAACTCTCACTTCTGATTTCCAGTGTCTCCAATTGGGAAAAAAAAAAATGTAGTGTGAATCTAAACAGTGACATCAGTGTGTTTATTTCATTGCCACTGAAGTAACTGATATTCTTTAAGTTAGCAGAATACATAACAGTATATATACATACATACATAACAATAGCTAACAATTCTCAGGATTTTCACACCCACTTCCTGTAAACCTTTGTTTAGCATTATATATATTATTTTAAATTATACTGCGCAGTACACCCACAGCCTTTTGTCAGCTTTTTCAATGCTTCTTTTTGCAACCCTGTTTCCCTAGAATTTGCTCCTATACAACTAAAGTACATTTTCATTTGCATTCTGAAATAAACGTAGTATTTTATCACCTGAAGGTAAGACTGTGACTTGGTAGGGAAGAGCCACCAACTCCACCAAAGGAGGATGGAGGCAACCGGACCCAGAGACTGAAGTTCACGTTCCATGTGGGACCATACTCTTTGACTTAAGCTTTGTTTTGACTCATCCTTTACTTTTGGCTTTGGACACTTACTCAATAATAACTACATGTTAGACGCTTGGTTATATTCAGACACCAAAACTGCGTAGTTGGGTTTCAGAAAATACGATGATTTGGGGTAAAATATGACCCTTTCACAACATTTTTCAAGCTTCTGCTCCGTTTTCTGAATGACCATGGTGATGAGATCCATCCCGCCCATCTTGGTTGGTTGAAAAGGAGCAACAGTAAAGCAACGTTATGTTGATTAGAAAATATACAAAAATATAATCTGGAAGAAAATACATTTTCCTCAAAATGTAATGGAGATATTTGGAACATAAATTTAGGAGACAGGCCTGTTCCGTTGAGGACTTGGAGTTTGCTCAAATTTTCGTCAACAGCGGGCTTTTTGTTTGCAGGAGAATCTCAATTAGCTCTATCTAGGAAGTAATCATAAACACATTAATTTCACTCTTGAACTTTAATTCAACCTCCCAACCATACAGTACATTCCTTCTCCTGGAGGACTCCGCTAATGATTATTACGCTCATTTTTTTCCTGCAATTTACATGAGGCCTTGAAATAGACTCATGTGGTATAGTGCTGATGAGTTTCTTCCAACTTAATGAACATTAAGGGACCGAGTCTCACCAGGCAACGCTCTCGGAGCACAGCGCAGTCAGCTTGGACAGCACTTTCCGCGTTTTGTAATACAGCCCTGACTGTTCCCTGTTGGCTACACAGCGTCAGCAAGAGGTGTTTCTAAGTGCTGCCCTTATTGTTATCATTAAATAAGCCAGGTTACAGGCAGGTCGTGGCTAAAAAGATGCATGAAAGCTTGGCCAAAATTTTAGTTTACTGCTTTTCAACTGCTGCCGGCTATAACAGCAGCTCAGTTACCAGCCAACCAAGCGGAGAGGCTTTAACCTGCGGTGTAAAAGTAGCCCAAGAAGTAGGCTGAATGAAGAGGTGCAGCTCAGTCATAAACCTCCTTGTGTGCAGCTCAACATTCCAGGCCTTTGTTCCCCCTCGGGAAACCTCTGGCAAAACTCCAGTTTGGATTTTCTACATGTGGAGGGCGATGCTTTGCTCATTATAGCGCACGAGAGAGCATCCACTCAGAGGTGGGAAGGTGATTTTCAGGGTCTGAGATGATGCTCCTGCCTAATTTTTTTTAATCATAATTCTGAGGACGAGAAGCATGCTGTGAAGGTTTTTAGCCCCCTCTCTCCGCTATTTAATTCAGTGTGAATTTTAGCCACCGGCCCAGGAAACAGCTCATATTATGTAACAGCCAAATGTAGGATGCCGCATGCTCACTCCTACGCTGGACAGGATTGTGATTCTTTTATACTGAAATATAAAAAAAATACCAGCTCTTGCATTGAAATTAATTTCTGCGCGAAATCAATGATGATGTGACAGTATGTTTGTCAATGACAGCTTATGACAGTGAGCACATTTACTACAGAATATCCAAATATAACCATTGACACTATTGTAAATATTGAATCACAGGTTTAATAGTAACAACACTCTTGTGTGGCATATGTTGAGCAGCCAGGATTGTGCTGTATATTGACTGTACTGTACTAAATTATACATGCCTAATAGTGACATTTAATTCTAGTATCTGCAGGTATAAAGGTGCTATGTTAATATCAGCTTCGTAAGTGAAGAGTTGAAGAAATAAAAGATAGAATAATTTTAGCATGACTTTGCCTCCTTTTGCTTTAATGATAGCAGCACTGCATGGACTCCACAGGTTTGTTCAAACCTGATAAGCCATGTTGTCCCAGCAGAGTCTGAGACTGTTCCAAAGGGCTTTGTGTGATGTCAGAAATGTTTGGCCTCCTTAGTCTTCACGTGCCCCATAAAAGTTCAGTATAGCACTCTTTGGTCTTCTTTGGTCTCCAAGTCAAAGTCTTCACATGTGTTTGGGTTCTTCATCCAGCTGCAGTATGAATCCAGAGGTTGCAGTATGCACTTTAGGAAGGTAGTGCTACCTTTCTTCGACCAGTGTGGAGTGTATTCAGTGCAGACGTCCAGCCTGCAGTGACTCTTTTACAGTTGGGTCTTAAAGTGCCCGTCTGCATTTGTTTGCCAGTAACTCTCAGTCAACGGTTGCTTATTAACTTTATCCCTTACAGAGTGTACTGTAGGCTGCAGATGTCAACTTCTCCATGTTACACAAAATCAGTGAAACCTGAGGTTTCACAACACTGTGCTGGGTCCACAAACTAAAGGCACAACAATCCCAAAATGAAAGCTCACTGTATTGTTTTGCCACACCCCTACACACCATGTGCTGCAGGTGTAGCCACCTAAAAGATGCATCAGGCGTCACATCCAAATCCACTTCCCAGACGGTTAGTGTATGTTACACGCTCCGTGTAACCATGGTGTTAGACAACTCCAACCATGTGGCCTTGTTTGCCACCTAAAAAGTGGTCCAGA
The DNA here is from genome assembly GCF_000690725.1 of Stegastes partitus. Lineage (NCBI taxonomy): Eukaryota > Metazoa > Chordata > Actinopteri > Pomacentridae > Stegastes > Stegastes partitus. Next base: position 34,106 of record NW_007578204.1, on the reverse strand, counting down.
GATGCTTCTTGTCCTCTAACAGACAGCCGTCTCTTGACTAGACTGTTGCTGATTGGAGTCTTGTGTGAGCTCCATGCATTGCCCCCATTGAGACACATTCTCTCAGTTCTGATGCCGTGTTTCCTGCTATCATAGTGCTACTTATTAAGCCATGTTCTGCTGGAAACCTGAGGCACAGACATGTATTATAACAGGTGAACAATGGCTGCAGGTTAAATTAACTAAAGCAAACCATGTAAATGCAGTGTGAATGGAATGAAGCAGCTTAACAGGAGCTGACATGGTCACTGCCACTGATTAGTTTGACCACAAAACAGTGCAGAATCTGACATATTTCTTCTTCATATTCTTTGTTTACATGTCAATGTTTTTAAATCCTCAAGCTGTATTTAAGAAAATATTCCAGTATTTCATAAAACTATGATGTATTTTTAATGTGGTCTCCAACCTGTGGGATCCACTGTACGTACTGTATAATAGCGCTCCATCCTACAGCACAATACTGTAGTCAAGGTGTAGTAGTGACAGTAGATATTCATATACAGGGATATTTTTTTCTACTAAATACTGAATATTGCTAGTTGTTTCAATATTTTAAATTAAAACTTACTCTGCTGTATGTTTAACAGTGACGTTAATTTGCAACTGTGGTCAGGACCCACCAGGACGCTCCAAGAAATGTAAGGGTATGTAAGGGTTCCTATTAAAACGACAATTTGTATTTCTGTTGCACAAAGTGATGTTGATTTTTATTTTGGCTTCGCTTTCATTTTTGATATTTTCTCATGAAATAAATATTTTCATCTACTCAAGTCTTCTAAAAACACTTCAAGTGAAAGTAGGCATTGCTTATTTAAACGGCCGACGAGGCAAAGAAAAGGAACCACTGCTCTAAAATATTCTTATTATTCATAAACTGTAGTCACAGATGAAGTGTACACAGCACATCTGTCTAAAGTAAGGTACGGAATTTTGTTCAATTGAATTTTCTTGTGCCATGCCATTTTGTCACCATCTCCCACTCATACCCACGAGCTTCCAGGCGTTCCTTAAAGAAGAGGCTCTTTTTAATGTCTCTTTTTCAAACATTCACAACACATTAAACTATTTTAGTCATTGAGAATCATCCATTTCCAACATCTCAGTCATTTCCTTTGTATCATTAAACAAACGATGACAAAGTTTCCAGCATAAAGGACACTAAAGAAACTAAACTGTATGGAGTTTATATCCTCCCCCTAAATCACAGACGGAACAAATTCGACTTTCTTCCTCCAAAACGGCATTTAGATAATAAGAGGCAGCAGACCAGCTCTTGTGCGCACAAACAGATCTTTGTTTCTTTGATTTTGAATGGAAAAAAATACAATTTTCAGTAAAATAATCACCTTTATTTCTACAGCAAAAACAAAACTGTTTTCATTTCACCGCTGCCTGAGATGTATAAATTTAGTGTCTTAACAATCTTTTTTTTCAGTGTATTAGAAATATGTTCATTCCAAAATAATGTTTTATTTATTTTCCAATAAGGAACTAAATGTGTTTGCTTTTTTCAAACCCATAGCCCAATGCCTCAAGTAACAAACAAAAGTGAGTGCTGTTAACTAACTGAGTGCTATTCCAGTGGTTCAGCATATTTTCTCTGCTATATTATAGATATTTTACACATCTTCTAACTAAGGCACATTTTCTCTGCTTCATTTAAACGTTTGTTTGGCTCCCCTGCTATAAACCATATCAATTATCTTAATTTGTAGCTCGGCAATATTAACCTTCCATCAAACCTTATGGGGTTCTCAACCCGGTGATTGCTAAATTGTAGCAAACCTATGTGTGCCTGGGAAATCTTTAATTTTGTGCAATTACGAACAGTTTCAGTGTTTGGCTAACAGTCATGGCACCGAACCTCAGCTGAATAATCAAAGAGCAGATAAGAACACCAGTGAGACAGAGTTTGGAGTCGGAGAGATTTCACTTTGTTTTTCAATTAATTTGGAAAAAAAACAAACAAACCTAAAATCAATTTTTTTTCTCACTTTGTTATTATAGGTTTTTGAGTGTAGATTGATAGGGAGGAAAGTCAATTTAATCAGTTTAAAATTAAATCTATAACACACTAAGTCATTCAAAAAGTGAAGGGGTCTGAATACTTTCTGAAGCGACTGTATAAACAGAAACAAATTGATTCTGGTAGCCTGCCTGCACACTCATCAGCATAAAAAAATTATATTTGTATGCCTTTGTTAGCTTCACTCTTTTTTAATCAGCCAAGTAAATCTGAGATGTACCACTATGAGATAAGGAGCTTCTGAAATGAACTGTCTTTTTTTCCCCCCCTGTCTTTCTTTTTTCATAAACCGCTCATATATATGTGTATACATCAGGCATTTTCTACATGTCATGCTCACCCTCAGCGAAGTCAACAACATCGCTGGCATACAATTCATGCAGCATGCTGCTCAGCCTGAAGTCATCGCGGTCAGGTAGCCTTCCTTCTGTTAAATATGGCACTGTCCTTCCATCAGCAGCTTTCCCATCTCCCCATATATCCCATCAGCCTCTCCACCGTTTGCATTAAGACACCTATGGGACTGGCAGCCCTCTCTGTCATAGGCAGAGCACATGCCTCCATCTTTTATAAGGGTGGTTAAAGTTTTAGCTCTGGAGAGTAATTGTTGTGTAATCACAACTGGGGGATTAATTATTCATAGAAGCACACTGACACACACACACATATGCATGCACACACACAAAGTGAATCTCCTGCAATCTCTTCCTGCGTCTCACTGCTTTCTTCTTCCCCACATTTGCATCTCTCTCCCTGTACCTTTCCCTCCATATGTCTCTCTATCCCCTCCTCTGTTTCCTCACTAATGGAGTTAGTGAGCACCAAGGATAAAACAATTAAAACAAAATTCATTTGAATGAATTAAAGAGCAGGGAGCTGCAGCAGCTGACACCTTTGAGGCAAGACAAATTATCCTGCATGGCTGCTTTAGTAGCATTTTACAGTGGCCTTGTCCCACCTCATTAACCCGAGTATTAACCCGTGGAAAAGCATTGTTAGTATACAGTGATGCAAAATAAATTGGTGGTTGTATAAGTGAGGCAGGAAACAGTTACCGCTCTGTTGTAACCCATCTGATGGTTGAGGAGCGTACAGCTGTTGTTTGGGAGGCTGCAAAGACCATACGTTTACCGAGCGACGCGTTACCTTGCAGTCATCTCCATACATTTGACTTTTTTTTTTTTCCAAGCTACAGGAAATACACAAGATTTGCAGCCCGGCTTACGAAAGTCTTGAGATGCTGTTAAGAAAATGCCAAGGCCATCTGTGCTGCTCCAAGAGGGTGTGAAATGAAGATGGAGAGTGTGTCACCCTGCTATGAGAGGTCATTACCGGCTCCTCAAAGGCAGCAGATTATGTCAATTTTACAGGTCACAGTCTTGTAGGCCACTGCATTTTTTATCCCCTTTGTCTCTGCGACACCTTAACGCTCGGTAATGAGTCCAGAAGTGTCTAGAGTTGAAATGCGCATTAAGAGCCGTGATGTTCGGAAACAGCAGCTAAACGGATGTCGCTGGCGATGATTAGATGCAGCCAGATGGCATCAGGATGTTGCTTCTCGTGCTCGGAGTAACCACAACAATGGCGCTGTCTCTCCTGGCAGATTGTCACTTTATGTGTTTCGAGGTGCCGTAATGACTGAATAAACTCTGCTGGTTGTACATCTTGCTAGCTCAATAGAACCATTTACATCTGACTGGACTGTCTGGTCCTCAGTGATTCACATGTTGAAGAGCTTTACCTTGGTTACCCTAATCCTCAACCCCAAATGCCGGCTCATGTATTCAGATAGTGTTAGTGAGTTAGCCAGTGAGCGCTCAGACCCTTGACTGGATTCCAGTGAGCTTTTGTCATTTTGTCCAAGCACAAACTTAGGGGAAATTTTTACAAATGAATCCTTAGCAAAGGTGAGGTGTTTCTCAGAGGTGATGTCATGCAGCTGAGAAGATGTTTCAGGTGGTACAGTAAAACTCTGGAGCTAGTTTTGGAATGCTGGGCCTTTGTTTCTGTGCCAGACCAGGCTTTATTGTGAAGACGAGTGCTTTGGTTTAGTGAAAAGCACACAAGGTCTTGTCCCAAATGCTCAAACCCCTTCAGATAAGCTTCATTTCACCTCTGACATATTCAATTGGTTTAAAGCATTTTCAATTCGTCTTTGCTAATGTAAGTTAAGCCTTCATCATACTCCTTGTGGACACCATGGACACATAGCTGTTGTTATACTACGTATTTAGAGTCCGCTTGCAGGACTCTGTTTCATATATACAGAGTAGATCGCACACTACTGCCCTTGTAGTGAAGTCGTAGTGCGGACTGTCAACGTGGACATGAATTCTGAGCTGCACATGGACATTGATGCGGACTCTTGTGGTCGATGATGAAATTTGTATCACACTAACCTTCATAGAAAGAATAACACAGAGCTAACACTAACTGTTCTGGATTAGTAGATTGTTTTCATCTGTAATGCCCACTACTAGTCATGGTATTTGTATTACCTGTTTATCTTTTAATATGGCTCCAACACAATACAAGGTCTTTGCCTCATTTAGAACTCTATCAATCACATCACATGTGGCTGTTGAAGAGGAACATTCTTTCCCTTTTGTTTCATTTAGATCAGAAAACCTGTTGGCATGAGTTTAAGGAGCATTGAATGAGTTCCAGATATGATTTTAACAACATTGATGTAATAATGTAAGAGACTCGTGGGAACCTATTTCTTGCATTTAAAAATCAATAAAATAGCTGCATTTAATGCTAAATTTCAATCGCTTGCAATGTCAAGCTACTCATGGATCTGATAGAATAATGAGACAAGCAGCATCAATATATTTCTGTTTAAATCAAGTTATTGTATCATAGTTCTGTTACTTCACAAAAAACAACATCCTTTATTATCCATCCATCCTTTATCTATACACCACTTAGTCCTCACTAGGGTCATGGTATTGCTCACTATGAACTCACTGACTCAAACTTTCCTGACAGTTCAACACTGTTAAATTAGTGTTAAAGAGAGTTTGCTTTTAAATGTCTTAGTGTCCTTCAAATGAAAAATGTTAATTCTGCCATGCTCACCTCAAATCAATTAACCATCAGTGCATCCTGTATTTCTTTATTATTTCTGCTAGGATGGCAGAACATATTAATTAATAATTTCTTATTGAAATATTATCAGTCATTCAAACCAAAACACTACTTAACTTAAAGAATCTCAGTTGTACTTTTCCACATTCATCCATCAGTCTGGAGTATTCCTTCTTCCCAGCAACTTTTTTCAGCTCCTCCTGGGGGATCCCAATGCATTCCCAGGCCAAATGAGGTCAGGGTCTACACTGGGCTCTCCTCCCAGTTGGATGCACCCAGAAAATCTTTAAATCAGATGCCCAAACCACCTCTGCAAACTCCTTTTAACGTGAAGGAGCAGCGAAACTACTTCGAGCTCCCTCCGGATGTCCGAGCTCCTCGCCCTATCTCTAAGGCTGAGGCCAGCCACCCTGCGGAGGAAACTCATTTCAGCCACTTGTATCGCTCTTCATCTCAACAGTCTGGTACAACACCTGCCTTCCTGGTGACGCCGCACCAGTCCATCTGGACATCCCACACTCCATTTTCCCATCACTCGAGAACAAGATCCCGAGATACTTAAAATCCTTCACGAAGGATTGCTCCCCCTGTGCTGTTCCGCACAGTTTACAAATACTAAGTTTATAGTGCAAATAAGTGGTGTCCCCGATGTGGCTTTTGATTCCATTCCACTTGATTTTTATTTTAGAGTTACTTTTCAAAGAAGTGTCGCAGGGCCTCAGGATGTGACTGCATGTTCTAACGCAGTCTCTTTCTTGCTGCTCTTGCCTCTTTGTGAGGGTTTTTCCGATGCTGCATCAAGGTTGGGCACAAAACCTCTGGTCCCCAAAATCTAACAAAAACGCTCAACTACACATGCAACCGATTTCATGAAAAGAGAGTCTGCTGGGTTTTGGTATTCCCTCCTTTGGGGTCATATCCAAAAAATCCAGGACAGTTTACATCCTTCCATTCCATTTACAGCGGTTTTGAAAACCTTTTTAAAATCCAATTGGTGCTGTAATATTCTATTGTAGCTTTAATATTGCATTTCAGCTGCTTAGCAAAGTGGCTTTATCCTCGTGTTTGGGCTTCGTGGCAGCTAACTGGCAGGGAAATAAACTCCGTGTAGCCCAGGGGATTGTGGTGATGATGAGCTAAACCAACAGGCTAACAGGCTAACAGCGCTACGACGCTACAGTACAACGCAGTCTGCTGAACACAGCATGTTCTTTACGCATGGAGAGGGAAGAAGAGTGAACCGAGCGTTGGGGGGGTGGAGGGGAGAAGAGAAAATGAAGAGAAGAGGAGGGAGGTGTTAAGGGACTTCTGACAGGCTGGCTCAGCTGTGTTTTAGCTAATGGGGGAACTGGCTACTCTGCTGACTCTCCTCTGTGACTGTCGGGATGAACATTTCACTGTAATAGGTTCAATTCTTTTTTAGCCAGAGGCAGCTGTGGGTCACTAAAACAAATCTCCCCGGTCCTGACACATGTAAGGTCCGCTCTCAGCTTAAACAGCCGTGAACGTGATGAATATTATTAGAGAAATAGAAAATAAAATTTAAAAAAAAGCTTTGCATGTACACAATGTGGACGAATTTATCAGAAAACTGCAATAACAACAGTGAGGGTGATATCAAAGGCATGATGTGCTAATATGCACTTTTATTCAAAGCGTCTCTGCAGAATGTTACTACAGTATGTATGGGCAAGAAGATTTGTTGTGGTTTGTGTGTGTGTGTGTATGTGTGTGTGTGTGTACTTGATTTAATACCACTTCCAGGGACTGCACTCTGATTTAGTAGCGTCTTCATGGCGACCACAGCAATAGGCACTTTCTGGGTCATGTGAGAGTTGGCATCCTTTAGATTTATGTATCAACCCCTCGCATCCCCTCTGCGAGCACACACACACACACACACACACAGGCACGCACATTTGAATGTGGTATATGGAAACACAAAGATGCAGTTTGTATGTGCGCATGCTTGTTGGTGTGTCCACTACCTTTGCTCTGTCAACAGCAAAGCACAGTTGAAGCCTATTTCCACTGAGAGAGGGGCAGCAATATGTTTTGGACCAATGCTGCAGCTCAGATAAGATCCACGCTACTGCAGCCACAATCTGATCCTGCCGTTGTGCCAGAGGGCAAAATCCAATTTCCTCCACACTGCAAAAAAAAAAAAAGTAAAATAAAAAAAAAAAAGCACAACAAGAAAGCAAAACATTTTTTAAATCAATGATTAATACTTTGCAGGAGATGACTATTTATCTTTTGCATATTCCGGTAAGACAGAGCGTAGCAGCTAATGTGTTGTGTGTACTCTCACTAGGTTTTTGGATGAATAATTGTCTGGCACGTCTTTAACCTGAGCCTTTGTCTCTCCCTGGCCTTCTTCCACCAGGCCATGTTTGCCTCCTCGCAACATGACATTTGGAGCGCAAATTGTCTGGCCTTTCAGAAGGCCGGACTGTCTAGCTCATACTGACAAGACAGACAAAACAGTCTCTCAGATAACTGCTCCATCCTCAATTATTAGGCTTCTTTGAACTGAATGCTCCCCACACTGTGCATGTCTGTCATCTGCTGGAGATAAGCTGTGCGACTCGTGGTGCAGCCACAACTCCGCTGTTGATTTGCGACTGGACTTTGTCACCGTGTCGCTTTGGGTGGGGAGAAACACTTGCCCATAGGTCAGCATGAGACTATCATACCCAAACATCAGCATTCAGGTCATGTTCCTCAGCGCGACAGGCCTGTTGAGCTTTGGAGTTCCCTGCATGTTGAAGGAGTGTGCAGGAGATGACAGTAAAACCAATACTCCTTTATAGAGAGTTTGGATAGTTTTCTGCTAAACCAAAAATAAATATGTAGAAGTGTAACAAATGGATTAGACTATGTTTGTCACTCTAACATTAGCATGTCCAACTAACTTGTTTACTACCAGTGATGGGGCCAGGAACACATTAGATACTGGTTATGTTGAATTACGTCCAATGTTGTATTTTCCAAGATCCTTTCATTGTAAGCAAGAGCTCTGTCTCACTTACTGGATGTGGAGAAGTTCATATTCCAGTAGCCTCACCCAAAGCCCCTAGCAGACATAGTGTTACATTTGCCAAACATTAGTAATTATCTCTTTTCTCTTTCAACATTAAACATGAAACATACTGTCTGAAAATACAATGAAGACTATAAATCAAACCCCTGTGTTGAAAGCTACCCAACTAGGCTACCCTTTCTTTCATTGAAGCAGGTTGTTACTGGTTTTGCTGCTTTCAGGATTGTAACCTTTGGGCAGTTTCTACCTACAAAAGGTTAGAACTGCACTTCTGCTGCAATTCTGTTGTCCGTATATGGATGCGTTTAGAAATCATAACAAAAAGTGCCTCATACAATTGGTTGCCTTTTGAAGATGCAAAGAAGAGACCATAAATCTCTCCATTAAACCTCTTTATTAGGCCTTATTTGTATGAGACAGTTTTACCTGAGACACAGATGTGGACTGTTGATTTCTAAATCACAAGATTTCCCTATAATATTAGTCCCATGCAGATTAAATTTTCCAAACTGTAAGCAAATATAGCCAAAAAAATGGATCTGTAGTTGTAGCCAATCCATGGCCACACGACTATCCTGCTTGTTTCTAAAAGTTAAAATGTGTTTGCATAAGTGAGGATTCAATATCTAATGTAACATTATTTAAAAGAACAAAAAAAACATTCAAATTTGACAATATTTAACCTCATAGATGGTTAACACAATATCATATTTCTAGCTATCAAGCTAGAAACAACATCAATCTTCTGTCCAATGCACATCTGACAAGTTATTTAGTTTCAACCTTGTTTTTGAAAACCTTCTCTAACATGTCGCTCATGGAGCAGAAAAAAAAAAACTTTCTTTATTAAAACGTTTGCTGAGATTTTCAAAGCCTGCAGGTTTCAGAAAGTACACTGGAGACAATCCAACATGTTTAACTCATTAAACCAACGCTATTGGCTAGCTAACAACTGCTGCTAAAATCTGCTCGTGACAGTCTGAAAATAAAATTTGCTTCAGGCTATCTCTGTCTCTGAAAGCAAGAACAAGTTGTTAAAAAAATATTCAACATTTTAATTGGTATCTGCCATTGTTTCGTCCATTGTGTCCACGGAACATAACAGGTGTAGCAGTTTTAACCAAGACTGGCAGAGCTCGGTCAGAGGCCAGTTGTTCTGGACTGTATATTTGTGATGAAGACAGACATCACCATGTTGTGTTAAGAGTCATTTTAGATTATCTCTCCATGCAACTGTTCAAACTTTCCTGAGGATGCAGCTAAAGGGCATCGGCACGCAGCTTGATGAACTCGCACCATCTGTATGTAATCCTTTGTTGATTAGCATGTAGTGCAACTGTATTACTCAGCTAGCCAGCTCCTCTTGTTGCCCCCAGAGTCTTAATCCTGCCTCTGCCTGTTGTGTTTCTGCTCCACTGTGGACCAATCACGCCAATTCCACTCAACGTGCTTGATAATTAGTGACAATTGTAAAAGTAATTTACAAACTCAAGTGATGCCATTGAGCAAATGGTGCCAATTAACTGGAGATGCTAATGTGGGCAGAAATGCGGAAAAGCAGCATCCGACCTCCATTACAGTGAGAGGAAGAGGGCCAGGAAGCTGTCCTCTGCGTGTCGGGGAGAATTGTCCAGGGAGGAGAGGGGAGGCGATGCACATTGTTGAACTGGGCTTGTCACTATGCTGCAGATTAATCCCACAGTACAAGCATCGTGACCAGGGCAACAACATTTTAATTTACATTTCTGACTATTAGCTGATGCCCTTTTCTGGAGTCAGTGGCACGATTGTACAATATGTTTCAACTCCGACACATCAACATTGCAAACAGCTCAAGTTAGACTTTCAAACTGCTGAAATTAAAAGGCTGCGTGAAGCACAGAAGGGCATCTTTAATGTAGATAAATGAGACACTGGATCACGAAATATTGCTGGTGTTACTGGTTAAAGCTTATCAGGCGATCAAGCACAGCAGTCCTTGCCTGTAGAGGAGCTGGTTCTTGGCTCAGAGAGGTGATTTATGGAAAGTGAAAATGTGCTTTTTTTATCATGGGCTAATTAATATCTGTAGCCTGCAGGTTTCTTCCATTTAATTAATCAAGTAAAATAGCCTGGAAATGCAAAATAAGAATCGTTTAGCTTAAAGGTTCACAGTTTGACCATTAAACGTGGGAAGTCATGAATTGAGGTGTGCGATCCTGATGATTTCATTTACAAAATGTGAAACACGCGTTCATGATCCCCAGACGCTGAATCCTTTCAAGTATAATCTTAAGTGAAATCTCTCAGTTGTGGGATAGATTGCCATGAGATTTGCTACAGACGTTCATGCCCTCAGGATGAACTGTAAGCTTCGGCAAGCCCTTCATTTTTTAATCCAAACCATCATCAGGTCAACATTTTAATTTACTCACTGCTTTGATTTATGATCAAATACCTGCCAGACTAATGATACTCCCATCAGACTCAGCTGTACGTTGTGTGTTAATAAGCAGGCTAGCATACTAATATGTTAACCAGTGGTTCCCAAAGTGGTAGGCACCAGAAACCGAAGGGGAGTGGTGAGACAATTTCCCAAAATCAATAAATAGAGTAAAAAAAAAAATCCAGAAGTGGAAGTCTTTAGTTTTTTAAATCGTTGCAGGAATAACGGATTCATCTTTGAAAGAGCTTATTCTGGGAAGACAGGAGTAGGTATGTCACCTCAACCCAGAGGAGCCATTTTGTAATTAATTTTCGCATTTGACACAATGAAGTCCAACTTTAGTCAGTAAAACTTGAATAATGTGTCCAAATGTCAGACTTGCTTTGCATTGTGTTTATATTTTAAAAACTCCCTTTAGTCTTCTTTTGTTGCTGCAATCCTTTTGCTTTGCGTTAAAGCTCAGGATCTACGTTGTATTTTCAAACCACCCACTCCCACCCGTACCAAGGTTAAAGCTGTCTACAAGATGTGCATTAGGTCCTGCGGAACCTTCGGTATCCCAATCTCAAGTGTCAGGGTCTTGTCTCCTGCTTGACGCAAATGTGAGCATGCACCCCTAAACTCAATCACCGCAATCTTGACTATCTCATGCTCTTTTTCCACCAAGAACCAGGCGCTAGCTCATGCTGGTGCTTAGTTGGTTCAAATCTCGTACCTCCTAAGAACCCGTTTGCTTTTCCATTGGCAAGAAACCAAGTTAGAGCCACGCCATACATCACTGCATACATAGCCGTTTACCGAACGCTTGTGCCACACGGAAGTCCACACAAACCCCCAGACTAACTTTTTTTTTTTACCAGTGCGACCAACTTTCTCATTTGGTCGCACTTCCCACTTTCTCACAGGCAAAACGTATGACTTGCTGAACATTTTCTTATCGATAGACACTACAACTTACAGATGTTCCCTAATGTCAGATTTGTCCAAGATGAAACTGAATTATTTTTTCTTGTGCAGTCTCCGTTTTTCATGAAAAGACCACATTTCTAAGCGTAAATACCGCAATACCATTGTGGTGGTACTGGTGGGACACAATTGTACCAGATTTCAGTGCTCAACAGTTCAAAACTTCTATGTGTCCTGGGAGTCATTCCAATACATCTGTGATCCAACCAGGGTTGTCCTGACGAAAAATGACACAAATCACTGTTTGTTTGTCCCCTGATGTGTTTCCATTGGTCACAATAATATTGCCCCCAGCCTCTGACGTACTCAGTGCTTAGTTCTGGCCCAGCAAAGGCTGGGTTCCTGCTAAACACCAGTTTTGAGAGCCTGGAGCCGGTGCTTAGGTGGTGGAAACACAAAGAACTGGTCAGGCTCTGGCGCCGAACTGGCACTGGAACCAGTTTGGTGGAAAAGGGGTATCAGACTGTCATGGACACACAATGAACACTTACTGTTTTCTACATAATGGTGATTATTAATTGCTTGCTGTCTAACTAGCTACATGTCAGCTGCTTTTCCACCCATAAACCGGCCATGCTCCCACAGAGGTACCCAGGACTGTGCACAAGGGGAAGATGAGGTATTTTGACTGCGCTTCTGGGGGGCTGTCATGACCTGCATCTTTATGTGTAGTTTATGGGGAACACATTAGCATGCTGACATTAGCATTTAGTTTAGCCTCACAGAGCTGGCAGAATGTCTATAGACTCTTTGTTATTTTGTTTAATCACTGATGTGTTGTACACAGTCCAAAATTTATCTGACTCTTGCTTTTCTTGCGTTTGCTTTGCATACAGATTACAGTCCAACAAATACAAGATCACTGAGACGGATATTTGACCTTAAAGTAATGTGATAGTGATGCATTTCTTGAACAATTGTGGCATTTGTGAAATGCACTGGACAGGACATTTTACTCTTGAAAAATTAACAACTGTCTGGTGGACCAACCTAAATGTATAATGATGACGGTTTCAAATACATCTGGAGTCTCTGTGATTTAATTTCTTGCCATTTACACTGATTCAGATATATCTACACTGAGCTAATAGATGGAATTCAGCCTGGCCAAGGCTGATTTATCAGTGGGGCTGTAACACAAATCCATGTAGCCTTGCTCATTGATTTCCGAGCAGTACTTTTTGAGAAGAGGAAGACTGATTTACTTTTGATTCTACTGCTACATTAATTTGCCATGCTCTGTTTGGGATTTAAACTGACAACCAGACTCCTGTGTAAAACTTGTACATCCCCTAGCTTCAGGATTGCCCATTTTTTTTCACTCCATAAATGAAAAAAAAAATCTACAAGACAACTGGGGAGTGGGAACATGCACTGTGGACGACGTGGACAGATTAAATTCGGTCTGTTTGTGTTTAAGCAAAGAGAATGTCTTGAAGAAGCTCGTTATTTGAAGTCAAGGCCTTGCTGTCTCATTATGAGCAGTGTTATTGTTGCTCGGTTCAATGCTTCCGGCTTTCTCAGACCTGAGAAAGAATCAGTAATGGGACTAATCCAGTGTAAGCAGGAGGGAGCTTCCTGGTTAATGGTACAGTTTGCCCTTCTTGTAGAAACATCTCCTCCACTCTACTCCCCTCCCCTCCTTTTTGTCCCCCCCCACCCCACCCCGCCACCCCCTTCTGTGGGATTAAAAACAGGAGGTGTATTCCCATTCTGTCACTCACATTCACTCTGCCTCCTAGGCCTCAGCCTCTATCAGTGTAAACAGAAGAGGGGAAACAGTGTTTGGTGTTTTCTCCTGTCTAAAAAACCTCCTTTTGGTGTCTCTTTGATCCAGGGCGCTGGAATAGTAATTGCTATCACTTATGAAACAAAATGACAAGCGCTGCCAACAGCTTAGCAATGCAAATACAAAAGAAGAGAGAACAGAGAGTGGTGGGGATATAGGCCTGGAAAGAAGAGTTCACCCGGGCTCTGTGAAGGTCCTGAGCTTGCAGCTGCGATGCCTTTGACTGATTTTGGAGGGGCCGTTTTAAAGTGATAATCCACAGGAACCGTGTTTCAGTCACTGCCATAGGCAACTCCTGGTGCTTTCTATGGAGGACAGATATACAGCATCCTCATGCATAAGGAATTTAAGTGCCTGGCTCTCCCCACTGTGTCTATCTTTTGGGGTCAGAATTACCCAAGAATAAGGCACAGCACTGAGCCTGCAAGTGAACACTAAGAAGAAAATATTGATATTATATGAATCCCTCCAAAGGAGAAGGGAGCAGCCTTACTATCAGCTGAAGCCTGGCCTTTGTGACTTACATAAGGTGGACGCAGCCGAAGCCAGAGCAGCTATGGCTGGATGCTGGTTATTCAAAGGCATACAGACAGACAGACAGAAATGAAGGAGCTGGATGGCTCCTCTTCCCTCTTTAAAGCTGTGGAAGTGGATAAGCCTGGTGTTATTCACAGTCTCCCTCTGACATCTTCTGTTGATGTTTATTTAAATGGCGCTCAGATCGGTGTGGAAATCGTCCCGTTGCGAATGCCCAGCAGGACATGGAACAGCTGGGCTCTGGAAGGGAAACAGAGAAAGCAAGAGAGAGGAATATTTCTGAAAGGACAGAGGGAGGAAAAAGAAGAGGGGGAGAAAACTTGAAGGTTTTATGTAAAGGAAGGGATTTGTGTGAAATGTATTTTGTGTAATGAGACGCCCCGATTCTGCTCTTTGAAACAGCGTTACCTGGAGCTGGAAAATAAAAATCTCTCCTTCTGCCCGTCCCCTGTGGAGCCGGCTGTGCTCGGCTTACAGTGGGTCTATCCTCCATTTCACAAAAACACTCCGGCTCTGTATTTTGTCAGATTTAGTCATCAGGCTGGTCGTCAGGAGAGGGTGTCATTTCAGAGCTCCTGCTGGGGAATGGCTCTTCCTTCTAGGACATTCTGACACAGAGCGTTAATAATGTAGCTTTGCTTCCTGGCGATCACAAACACAGCCATCGACCACACTGGCCATCAACAGAAATGTCCGTTCTCTCAATGACCTGCTCCTGTCCTTTCTGTTGTATTATTTTTTCCAGACTTAGTGGGGTTCGTTTCTTCTGCATGGAAGGTGTTAGACACCCATTTTGCTTTTAGAACATGGGAACAGTGTTTTCTCAGTGTGATGAGCATCATTTGACAGGCCCCTGCCTCAGCATCCTCAGCATCCAAGTCCATTTACAGCCAGCTCATTCACTTTATTGCCATTCGCTGATGGCAGCACTTTGAAGTGTTTGCTAAAGGAGGGTGGGGGTGGAGTGAGGGCAGGGGACGTTTAATTGGCTGTATTAGTTGATTTGCTTCTCTTCTTCTTTCTTGGTGCCCGCGAGATATAGCGAGCTGGATTAGGCGACCTACATTTTAGTTTTGCTTTTTTCCCTCTCCCATCTTGATTCACTGCTCCCAGTCTTCGTCATGTAGTGTTTAGGTTTCTTTGAAGGATCCCAGTTCATCTCCACCAGCTCCTCTCAACATGAAATCTGCTTGTTTGATTTGTGTGGAAAAAATATCACAGAGAGGCCTCTTCAAGCTTGAGTCCACGGTCCTCTGTGTTTACGTTGACATGGATGCGTTCATGGACTACAGGGAAAGTTAAATTTAGTAACTTCATCCCTATGCACATGACACTGATTGACAGCCCGCTGTGGGTAATGATGTGTTCCGTTTCACCACGTGTCGCCCACAGCAGTCGCCCTCGGAGAGGTTTTGATGTTTGTTTTGTTTGAAATGCCTCTACGCTCTTGTACATCCAGTGCGACGTCTCCTGCTGTATGTTTGGGCTGGAGGAAGTTTCCATGCAGAGAAAGACGGTCAACTCAGCCACTGTAAAGATGCTGAAATATTTGGGGAACAAACTGTTGATCAGTCCCAGTTCTATTAAGTTCTTCGGTATATCTTCATTTTTACTGCCTCAGTGCTGCAGTCTCACATGAAATGTGAGCTTTAAAATATGCCTCTGGTTAAAGTCAAGTTTTACTTTGGGAACATGTCCATATGACGTTTTTTAAATGCTAGAATGCATGTCATGAGCGAAACACACAGTCAGTGCCATGGCTGTTCATTTCTTCTCTGAAACACCAGTGTACAAATGACTGACTTAAAACACACATTTATGTAGTTGGGATTTATATGTAACAGAACTGAGGAACCAATCGTGCTAAGTTTTGTTTTTGTCATTATTCTTTGTGCAAATATGTTTTCGAGTTTTAACATGTACATCTGAATTACTCAAATATTTCAACTTGACCAACTTGTAGGTGAGCTGAGGTGCTCGAGCTGCAGTGAATGGGGAAAGGTAGATGAGCACAGAGGCAAGAACTTTCAGGAGAAGCAGAGTGTAGAGTTACACTAATCCATCCATTATTTATTCACCACTTCATCCCATAGCAGATTGGCCTATCCTAGCTAACTTAAAGCAGGATCCACTTTTATGGCAGGAAGGAATTATAATTTTAATAAAAAAAAACAAAAAACATCTCCCAAACATTTAACTTTCATCCACCAAGATCAGTTTTAAGGAGTTAACTTAACAAACAGGGAAGGACAAAAGTATCTCTAAAGTTAATATTACATTCACATCACTATATAATGTTCCATTAGTAATGTTACATTAGCTCACCACTTAGAGTCCTGCAAATTTAACAGACATAAGTGTATTTGGTACAGCATTTAGACTGAACCTGATTAAATTAATCATTTATAAGTTTTGGACATTTCCAATCCTGGCTAACAGATACGCAGAGTTATGTTTAGAATAATAAAAGACTGGCATCAATTATACAAACTGCATACACTTAAATGTACGTTCCCATTCACTTTATCTTTGACCTAATTGCAGAAAAGATAACACTTAAATGAATACTTAATGTAATCCTCTTAATTGCAGTTTGTCACACATGCCATAGCACCAAGCTGAAATGGATCTACTTACAGTGCACTTCAGAGATGCATTCAACAACTTAGAAAATGATCAACGTTAAAAGAAATTTGGTAAGAACCTCACAGAGTGCTTTATTCAGGATTTGCCAGCTACGCATTATATTTAAGGCAACGTGGAGCTCTAACCTGAACTAAAGAAATTGGATGGAGGAGAGCCGTCCTTTCTCTAAGTGCAGCAGTACAGTGTTCAGGTTCAAATGAAGGGAGGTTGATGTTACAGCTAACCTTGGCTATGCGCCCTGCATGGCTGCCCCTGTAAGCCATCAGTCTGCTGGGAGTCTGACTGAAATATTAAAGAGCCTGTCTGCTCGCCTGCTGTAGCACCTCACCACAGAGCAACTGGGGTGTATGGTGTAGTTTATGTCATAGGTACAGAAGATATGCAACGGATGGAGACCAAGGTGAAACAAGAGCTGAAGATTATTCACAGTGTAATTGACTCTCATATTACCATCAATCCTTTGATATATTTATCCATCTATATCTATACATTCATGACTGACAGGACTTGCCTGCACTACGTTATATTTGTTGCTGATGGACGACTGAACTGAAAAACTGCAAGGATATAAATACGCCCTGTTATTATGGAAGTGACGCCCTTGCAGTGCTGAATAGAAGATGGAAGTCACCTCTCCCTGCCATGCATCAATGTACAGCACACTGGGCCCTATACTGTAATAACACATTAAAGCAACACTAAAGAATTTCACACTGGGTGATTCTGCACAATGATTTTTGTCTAATGCCAGTGTTCAGTGCCAACGCAAGAAGTAGTGTGCCTTTATGTAGCAGTGGAGAAAACGCAAGTAAGGTGTGAGGATTGGTAGGTAGTGGATGGATACTGCCATGCATGTCCTGTCAAATTGAGGAAAAAGAAAAAGAAAGAAGAAAAAGCTTATATTTTTATTAACCATATCCTCAATCCTTCCCTAACCTGAACATCATAATTTATTTACGACAACCACATTTTGTCCCTTATTTGAACCAAACTGTTTCTGTCATAGAGAAGAAAAAAAAAATACCTGTCAAAATTGTTGACATTGTTACCAGACAATATATTTAAGGTTTTTGCAAAGTCAGTCAAATAGATGGTAGTGTGGCGATAGCGTTGTTCAGGAGATACAATACAGAAAAATACTATACTGTTGCAAAGCCTGTCTCCGAGAAACTTCAATTACATTTGACATAACATCCAATGAATTGTGCAGGCCTTGCAAAAAAAAGAAGGTAGAAATACAGTGTTTACATTACAAACTAATGTACACCACGCATCTGCATAGACTGTATTTAACGAACAGAACCAGGTTCAGTTTTTTGCTAGATGCTGTTTGGCCACACCTGGTAACACAGAGTGTATATAATGCTGGAGGAACCCTCCATACAGTTGTCATAAACCAGGAAATCAGCAATAGAAGCCAAGACCGCTTTCACTTTGGAATGTTTTATCAGACACAGACTATTATAAAATATATATGCACCCTCTGTGCTGAGAAAGTGAAGCCAATGCCTTTAGTCTGTATTCTTTCTAATGGTCAGCAGGGGGCAGCACTTCTGGATGCAAAGCAAGTTAGATTCTATGGAGGTTTAAGAGGAAAATGGCCCTGCGTCTTTCTTAATTTGTCACTTTGGAAAACTTTTCCCGATGGGTTTATGCTCTCATTTGCTAGCTTCAAGTGTTTATCAACAAAGCATGATGTGTATTTTGTAAATTGCGGTCCCATTCAGAGCAAAGTAGACAACAAAGCATGTTTTAGGTTGGGGCTCACATGTGGTTAACATAAAGCTGTGTGTAGTATCCTTGAGTTCTCATTCAAATCATTCAGTTTTGTGGTTGTTGTGCCTGGTTTCACGATACCAAGCTGGCGATGGCCAAATTCCAAACTCAAGGTTTTAAACTGGCAGCCCACAAACCAATGGTGATGTCATGGTTGCTACATCTGCCTTTTGTATACAGTCTATAACCCCAGAGTTTGCTGCTTTTTTGGTACCCCTTGCCACTGTGGATTGGCTACACTCAAGTAAAGAATAGTGTACGTTCAGTGTCAGCATTTTTGTGATTTTAAACTGTTTTTAACAGTTCTTAATCCTACGTGGTTAGAGGACATAACCCAGGTGACCTTACATTTGTTTCAGAATTAATTTGCTTTTGCAGATGACTCTTATATAAACTACATTTCAAGGAGCTTGGGTTGGCTCTAATGCATGTCTGTCAATCAGTTGTTAATTTCACAATGAATTGATCCAATTTATTAGTAGGAAATGTAGGTATTAGGTGAGGGAGTGTGAAGGGTGATTTGCATTTATTGCGTCATGGTTAGATGTGTCATTAGAATGACCCCAGCAACATGCATACACACACACACACACACACACACACAGAAACACACATACATGCACACATACACATACACACACTTCGCTGCATCCTCCTCCTCGTCTCACTCCTCCACCTCCCGGGATAACAAATCAGTTTGGTCCTGATCCCTCCAATGGAGGCAGGCAGTTGTGAAAGAACTGAGGCAGGAATCAAGATCCCTGAGGCTAGAAACAAGAAAGAGGAAAAGAAAGAGGCAGGGACAGGGAGAGACAACAGAGAGAACGATGAAATAAATGATGCGAGTCTTTTTAAAAAACTACTTTTAAGTTGTGATGAAACAGCATTTGCTCGAGTAAAACATGCTGATAGAGGAATTTAGGTTTTGATCAATTGCTTTTGCTGTCATTCTGAAAGCATTTTATGTTCTAATCAGTATTAGTATGGTTGCTAGTAGTTGAACGTACTTTGGCAACATGTTCAACATCCTGCCAACAGTGAGTGAACAGAAAGCAATCAGGGAAATTGTGGAAAGAAAACAAAAGGAAGTGAGCATATGGGAGGGTGTGATGGGGGGAGAAAAGCAGAGTATTGACATTTGATTGATTGATATCCCACAGTGGGCCAGGGATTTAATTGAGTGTGTGTTTCTGTATAAATAAGTCTGAATGAATGCTAAGGAAATGGGACCTGAATGCAACCAAGTGCAGGAAACGTGGTTAACAATGACCTTAATGTGCTGCTTCCAGTTAATTTTAAACTGCTTGCCTCTGTTACCTTACTCAGCTGGGAGAAGTCCTGATTAAAGATGAATCTGCTTTTCACTGATTTATTCTGGACGTCCACTGCCTTGTTCAGTTAAGCATTGCGATCCAATATTCCCCTCCTGCCACAACCACGTTAGTGTTCTGTCCACCATATTAGTCAGACTGAATACATCAACAGCTGTTTGATGGATTGTCATGATTTTTTTTTTCTTTTTAAATCACGGTTCTCTAAGGGTGTAGTAGCATAAATCCTTTTCTCTAAAACACCGTGAGGTTTAAGCTTGTTTTTCTTAGGAAAATGCTTCAACAGCTAATGAATGGACTGTCATCAAATTTGGTACTCAAATTCATGGTCCCCACAGGAGTGACCCCAAAGATTTTATTGTGTACTGTATTTTTTTTTTTATACCATGTAGCTAATTTTGCACTGACTTTTAGACTCTCTTGATGATGTAGACTAATAATTTAAGTAATCATCCTCAACTTTTTGCTCTTCTGCTACTGTGAGGTTGACATTTGTGGCTTTGAGGGCAGTGTCTGCACAACTACTTGATGGATTGTTATGAAGCTTTGTTCCAAAATTCATGATTTCCTAAGGATGAGTGCGACTAACTTCCCCAAAGTTATTAAGTTTAAGTAACAAGTTTGTTTTAAAGTGAAATGTCTCAGCAACTACAACTACTTGCCTTGACATTTGGTACTAATATTCATCTTCTCCTGAGGATAAACTGTAGTAACCTTTCATCCAGCATTATCATCTTGTCAAAGTTTTAAACTGTCCAATAGTTTTTGCAGAATGCATTGAAATCACTTTCACATTTGCTTTGTGTTTAGTGCTGAAGTACAAATGCTGGGTTGATAAGATGCTAAGCTAGGATGGAAAACATGGCAAGGCTTGTCTTAGCAATGCCATTGTGAATCCACCGCCAACTACTGCTTGGATTGCTGATAATTTGTTTTATACGGATATGCCTGGGGCTGCAAGGTGGCACTGTTGCCTCGCAGCAAGTAGGTTGCCGGTTCGCGTCCCGGTGGGGGCACCGGAATCTTTCTGCATGGAGTTTGCATGTTCTCCCCGTGCAGCGTTTGGACACACAGCCCAAAAACATGTTGAGGTTAATTAGTGATTCTAAATTGTCCGTAGGTGTGAATGTGAGTGTGCTTGGTTGTCTGTCTCTAAGTGTGGCCCTGTGATAGACTGGTGACCTGTCCAGGGTGTCCCCTGCCTTCGCCCTAAGTCGGCTGGGATGGGCTCCAGCTCCCCCGCGACCCTAGTGAGGATTAAGCGGTGTATAGATAATGGATGGATATGCCTGGTCCCCAGAGGGTGACCCTGACTTACTTGACCCCCTAGTATTTCTCTGCCTTTAGTAACACGGTTGTTACATTGCATGTTGCATGTTAGTACAAGGCAGAACAGAGCTGCTTGTGTATCTGCAGACATCTTATTAACTTGTGGTAGCAGGTGCATAGGAGGATACACTGTGATTCCTGTTCAATCCAAATTGTGCAGATACACTGGGTTGTGTCCTCATATTTCCCAGCTACCTTTTCGGTTACTCAGCTACACACATGTCTGTACTGAGTGTCTGTGTGCAGCGGATTGTTCATGTTCCATGTGCAGACTGTGACAACATTTTTTTCTCCTGGGAGCACAATGAAGTAGCTGTCTGTCTAGCTACCCAGGCAGCTATAAATATTTATAAACAGGGATTAATTCAGGTTCAATGCAGCCTTTGAACTGATTCATTTCGGTGATATATGTCTGCTGAGTGAAGCTCTCTCCAAATTTTTTACCACCGCATGTAACCCGAAAAGGAATCATATCCTACTCAGGGCCTATGACTAATAATTTACCTCTCCATAACCCCTCCACCATTAAAACACTTGTTGGCTGTAGGATGGTGGGACACATTAGCATGCAGCAGCTTCACCCACGGCGCTGATGTGACTATCATCAAGCAGTTTTGTCGGCCGCAGCGCCTGAATGTGGCTCTCGGCCTCCTTTGTGATTTACATGCAAACTCTACCAGATGCTCGGCGCTGGGGAATCGTTTCATATTCTAATGCCATGACAAGAAATATAGCCATCTAGCGCAGGGTTGCCGCTGTGCATATGCTTGTGCTGTATGTGTGTATGCATGCGCCGTTGCCTTTACTGCCGAGTTTATGATGCAAACTAGTTTTCGTAACAATGCCACCACAAGCTTTTCATTTGGCCCTTTATGATTAGATTGCAACGAGAGAAGAGTGAAAGCCCAAACAGACTGGAGACTTGTATGACTCTCAATACCTTCTCAGATGGCCGTATGTTTTGTTTTCAATTTGTACGTATAATGTCTAATAAAATGTAGGTCCCAGTTTTGGTAAAGATCCTGACTCTGTGTTAGTCATAAATCAAGGAACAGACTCTGGACAGCTCGGCTGCTGGATGATGTCATTTTCCATCACTTTTCAGACTTGTGTAAAATTGCTTCGTCTGTCTTCAGGGAGCTTACAGGGTAATGTGTTGTCAAAGATATAAAAGCTGATAGGGTGCTGTGGGAACAGAGTCAGAATAACAATCTCAGTGTTTTCTTGCATTATCATTCTGAGCATCAAGACCACAGATATACAGCAACACAGACTGTAATTGGTTCGCTGCTGTGTCATTGCAGATAATGTTGGGTGTGGTGTAGACAGTTGATTTTAGAGGACGTACAAGTGGATTCAGATGCAGTGACTGATAGGATTACAGCAGATTTCAAATGCGTGTTTATTTCTGTCTCGACTCGGCCGTCCTTCCCCTCAGCGCTCGCCATTGTTTATACCGCAATAAAGAGAGAGCACGTTGAGCTGTGACTGTAAATCGTCGATAGCCCATAAATATCAGCCGTCTTAGCGCCGAGCCACAGTTGGTCACCATCAACTGGAGAGGAAGGTGCATTCAGTCCGGTGCTGTTTCGCTCTGCACAGGCTGCTATTCGGAAAGCGTGAGGAATGGGGTTAGCATGGGTTTGCCGTCGGCCCGTCACATGCTCACCATGCTTGAGTGGGAGGTTCAGTGAGCAGGTTGAAGCCGATTGTCAGAAGAGCTTTTTTCTGTGTTTTCTTCAGTGCAGCGAGGGAAGTTGTCATACAAGTTTTGCATATAACCTCAAGACTTCTTCACACCATCGTGGCATTTGGCAATTAACTGACCTTTAATTGCTCTACTACACACACTCACTGTGTGGATTTGCACAGTTGACTGCTGCTAAGCAAGTAGCTGCAACATCATAATGGCTTTCAAGAACCAAAATAATAGATCTCAGCTTAGCGTTCTTGTTTGGAAATGTTTCCCTATAGCAAGTCCACTTGAAGGGGCTGGAATTAAGAAGCCGTAAGACATTCTCTGGTAACTCTGACAGCAATATATCAGTAAATTAACCTACAGTCACAGTACTGAAGCGCAAATGACCAGCTCTGATAGATTTATGAAAAGAGCTTTGAGCACTACAACAGTTAGTTAATATTTATGTGCTATAGACCCATTGTCTTTTCTTCATCACAAGCATGTCGTTAGCCTCGATTTCCCTGTTTTTGACCCTTCCCACGTATGGCTTCAATTTGTTTCAAATCCATCGTTAACCAAAAGCAGGGCCCTGCCTCGGTAAGTTATCCTTCCTGTGTTCTCTTGTTCATTTTACATGTCCTCGAGTTAATTCCAGTCCTAATTAACTACCTTTGAAAGGAATCTGTGCGATAATTACCACAAGGAGGTGGAACGGAAGCAATCACACTCTGCACAATTTATTCCTCACCACAGGGAAAACCCCGCAGAGTCGCAAACTGCCTTTTTTTCTGTCCTGAGAATCACCTTCAGCATTTTTACTTTCGTTTGTAGGGATACGGAGACACAAACAGTCATGTGGCTCTAGACAAAACCCCTGCTGGTTTTTACTCTGGTCTGGTGTATTTGTAGAAATAATTCTTATTAAAAAAAACAAAACAAAAAAAAAAACAATGAACAGACAGATTCGAACTGAAATAAATTAACTAAGCTGGTAAGACAATAAAAGTCTATAACAGAGAAAGAGAAGGACTAACGGGGAGCATATGTGTTAATGATATCTAAAGTCACCAATGAGGAGAGTGGTGAGAATAAATAGACTTGGTCAGTATGATCCAGAGGCTCGTGGTGACAAACGTGCACCTAAAATCCAGCCTGTGTCATGTACAGAACAAACAAACTGTAGTTGAATCCTTTAAAAAGGATGACACCAAGATACCAACACTGTATTATTGTAGCTCAGTGCTTTCTGAGTGTATTACTCAACCTTAACCTCACAGGTTAACCTGAACATGTTAGTGTTTAAAGAATGGTCACTTGTGCCGTTTAACAGTTTGAAAAGTAATTTCATCAAACAGCATCAGACTAGTTTGGAGCTAAGAAGCCTGGAAAAAAATAGTGCATTGTGTTGCAAACTGTTTCTGTTGTGGATTCATACATGTGGTACTTCAGTAGGTATTTCTGGCCACAGGACAGTGTGGGTGGGATTGGCTCAAAATAAACTACAATATGTGTCCATGGCAATGAAGTAACATGTCAGCCAGTGCCGTGGTGGATGTGTTTTTAGATTTCAGGTAGCGATGGATTTCTGTAACACGAAGAGAGGACTTAATAGGTCACTGCTGTACAGACGAAACAATTTTGTAGAACAAAGAGTGTTTGCTTGGTCTTTCTATGGGATTAGTAGATTATATGAAAAATCAATAAAACTGGCAAACTTTGGATTTCAGTGTGCCACAGGCAAGGCAAGTAATAGCTTGTTGAATGTTAACATGTTTGCCACCTGCAGACCAAGAGTGTTTATTACCTGATATGTATTTATATTTTACTTACATGCAGAAAAGTCAGAATACGCCTAAATTCACATCGCTGAGAGCCAAATTAGCTTTTAGCTGTTGCTATTGGTATTGTACTGTGATTGTTAATGATTATGTGTTCATCAATGAATTGTTCTTATTGGTATAATTGATTTAAAAAAAAAAAAAAAGGATACTGTCAAAACTGTAACTGTCAGAAACTGTGTGGTGGATTTGTTGTATGAAGTGGTATCCTCAGGTGGAGCCTCTAACTGTGAATGTGACGGAGGTTCAGGTGTGTGTCCTAGTGTGTGTCCTAGTGTGTGCTAAGTACCTTGTCAAACAAGTGAACATTGTTGCTGACTAAGGGGGAAAAAAGCATGTCTTTTTGCCTTGCTCTAATAATTGTTGCAATTAGCAGAGCATTCTGAAGACTTCCTCTGACTTGTTTTCTGGCTACTGTACAGTTTAGCTGGTAATCAGGGTCCAAGCCGGGAGCCCAATGCCAGCCAGTGGAAAGCAGAGCTGAAGCTGCTAACAAGTCAGAACCAGCAGCACACAAGTCCAACAGGGGGTTTTGCAGTATACTGGTACTGGCCTTCGCCCTAAGTCGGTTGGGATAGGCTCCAGCCCCCCCGCGACCCTAATGAGGATTAAGCGGTGTATAGATAATGGATGGATGGATGGATGAAATTGTAACGTCAAGATAATAATGCACATATGATCATATCATAAAATAATCCAGATCCAATAAGTGGTTACCACTTCAGTATCAGAACAACAACGGTACAGTTATAATTACAGACGCCACCTTTCTGCACATGTTTTTAAAGTGTCATTTAAAAAAACAGGCTAGACACACAACAAATAAAGAGAAACCTGACTGATAGCATGAGTTTTTCTTCACACTTTAATTAGATATCTGTAACATTGTGAATTATTTTCGCTACGATAACTGTGTAGTGAAAATGTGATGTTGGGACAACCCCACTCAAAGATTTAATGCACTGATAAAGATGATGCAACAGGATTTGTAGATTATTGAACAGCTGGACTTTTACTATCGTCAGCGAACAAGTCTCATGTAGATACACTGTGGTTATATGACTCAGTGCTGCTGTGCTGAGATGTGGATAAACTATTTAATGCTACTTTAATACTGGAGACAACTTGAAAATGTGATGATGTCAGAGTAGTTCTGAAGCATCCCTTTGTCTGTGATCTGTGCAGAATTACAGAAATTGTCTGTTCTGGCTTGGCCTGCTGAATTGTCTTGCTTGTTGCAGATTGCATGCAGTCTTTAACGTACTCCCTACAAGTCTGGAGGTTATTCCAACACATACAAATACTTAAAATGCAATGAAATTATTTCCCTCCTGATACAATATCGTCAAAATGTCAGCAGCTGGTATTTTCTCTGTCTGTAGGTGGCAACGTTAAGATCTGTCCAAACTGTAGCTGTTGTAAATATCATTTCTTGAAGGTGGCGCAGGCTATCATGTCTGCTGTGACCAAGCGACTCCATCCATCGAGATGTGCATGTGTGAGTTTGTGGGGTTGCATAAAGCCGTTAGGTAAAGTACAAAGGTTTCCTTTCACAGTATCTGGGATTTCCTTAGCCTTGTTAAAAGGGTTTTGGTTTTGGTTCAGTGTGATTATGCCTGCAAGGTGACAAAACCTGGAGATGAAAGTCGGTTTGCGTCTGAAAGTTAGTTAGTTCAAAGGTGTGAGGGTTCTTTTAATTCATCACTGAGGCCCAGCACTTGGATGGTACCTTAATTTACGAGTTCATTTTAAAACCCGCCCTGCGATGGACTGGCGACCTGTCCAGGGTGTCCCCTGCCTTCGCCCTAAGTCGGCTGGGATGGGCTCCAGCCCCCCCGCGACCCTAATGAGGATTAAGCGGTGTATAGAAAATGGATGGATGGATGGATTTTAAAACCCAGGAAGGGAAGGCTGTGCTGTCTCTTCTCCTGTAGAGTAAATTAGATTGACTTCCAAACTCTGAGAAACAGATGATGCAAATGTCACACTTGATCAATTGATTTGGCTGAATTAGCTAATGTACCTGCAAAATGTACCTTACATGAACATAAAACACTTGCTGCGCCGCCATGAGCCAGCATTGCGGCATGTTACACTTAAGGAACACTGAGTTATGTGGACTTGAGTTACATGTCTCCCGGAGAGTCATTGAGAATCGTAGCAGGAGTCACACATTTTAGAAAAAGAGAAGGATGTTGGATGGAGAAACATATTGGCTGGCAAAAGATGGAAGGATGTGAGCAATGAGATTTAACTAATCTTCAAACGACGGCATGCCACAGTGATCTAAGACTTTTCCAGAAGGAGTCCCAGGACAAACTAGTGTCTGTTACTCTGAACATGTTAAATGAATGATTTTTTTTTCGCTGGCAGTGTCGTGTTCTTTGATGATCAATTACATTTTCGCCGGCTTGTGTGTCAGATGCAGCTGTGTAACAGACTGAACGCACGGCACAAGTTTTCGATTCCTCTTCATCACGCGGCACCTTCAGGAGGGCGTCTGATTGGTCATAAAGATCTGTCTTCAGCGACAAGAAGAGCAAGACGCCTGGCAGCAGATGGTATCGTCCCCACAGAGCCCTGATCTCATCATCACGGAGTCAGTGTGGGATTATATGAAGAGACAGAAGACACTGAGACAGACTAAATCCACAGAAGAACTCTGGCAAGCTCTCCAAAATGCATGGAGCCGCCTACCTGCCAAGTGCCTTGAAAAACTGTGTGTAAATGCACTGAGGAAAACCGGCACTTTATTTTTGAACGCATCGTCACTTTTGCAGGAGAGACGAATCAGACTGTGTTTAAGAAATGATCACTGAGTATTGAGTTTAGTTATCAAGACCATTAGACGTAACAGTTGGTGTCCTATACATCCTTAAGGGTTCCACATTTTGCTTGATTTCATTTGCTTCTCAACATCCTGTAAATAGAAAGCTGCTACCAGCAATCAGTGAGTTGGCTTAGCTTAATGCGCAGAACCAGGCTTAAAGCTAGCTTCCCTCTGTCCAAAGTTTTTTAAAGGTGCTGGTAGAAGGATTTTGTCACCTTTGGAGCGATCCAGGCCAGCTTGTCCCCCATCAGTCTTTGTGCTAGGCTACATTAGGTGCCTCATACTTACTGTACAGACATGAGAACAGAGATGATGACAGTTGACACAGTGATTTTACTATATACCAAAATTAAACATTCAGATACTAACAAGTCTGTACCCATCATTACTTTGATTACTACTGTTTTCTAAGGGAACAGCACTGAGTCTGTTGACTTTATCAGCAGTTTTATTCTGTGGACTGGATATGAACTGCAGATGAAAATTTATCTTAGCACAACTCTTTACTGGCAATAATCACTGCGTAAAGATTTGATACCTGCACATCCCGTTAAAGCTGAAGTTGGTAGTGATCGTGAAAAGGCAGAGAAAAAACGCTGGAAAATATACAGCCCTCCTCCTGCAGCTTTTCCTTCTCCCCATCTGTAAACTTAACTCCTCCCACTAGACAGAAAGTCAAACTAAAAGTCAATATTTGTTTGTGGCTTCACCTGTGAGTTAAATCCCATTTTCATTAATGAAAGTCCTCCATCTAACCCGTTGTGCCACCACATCCAACATTCAGATGTTGCGAGATATACTATCTGATCTTGGTGAAGGCCTGTGATTGGTTAAAGCCTGGGAATTGAGCAAATAAGAGGTGCAGAAGCCTAGTTTCTTCTCAGACTACTTGAATTGCAATATGATGAAAGACTAGTGTGGATTTTTTCTGCCAAAAGATATCACCTATCACCTCTTTAAGTAAGTAGTATTGATTGGATCATCTACCTATTTTTCCCCAAATTTTGAACTACTCCTTTAATGTGCAGATTGCAAGCTTTAAATCATGAAATTGATGGACGTACGAGACTAATTACAGGAGTAAGATAAATGCAGACAAATGACCACAGTAGCCTGAGGAATAGAAACAATGGAAAGGGCCAAAAAAGCAACACACTGTCCTTAGCCAAGGTCTGAATCAGATCCAGCCGCCAATCGGAGTGCATGGCTGATTCCACTTGCTGTATGAAGTTGCGGACAAGATGAGACATGAAAAGAATGGGAAAATAGTTGAGAGTTGGCTCATTTCATTTTCCAGTTCTCCTGAATAAATCAAAGTTGGTTTAATAGAGAGGAACTTTACTCTCAGATAGACGTTTGGGGGGAAAATGTCCGCTGCTGAATTCCATTCTGTGCACAGGCATCGTCTCAGATGATAAAACCCCTCTCGGATGCCGTTGGGCCTTTTCATCACTCAGGTAACATAAATGCAATTTTTAGAATGTTCTCGAGTCAAGAAGTCCAATTTCCCCCTCACTCCTCAGAAAACCTTCATCTCCCAAGAAATCAGAAGGGAGGTTTTTGTGTAGTTTTGAGTGCTGTGGTTTGGAGTGAGGCCAGGCGCTCCCTGAGGCCTCATCGATCTGGCACCAGAGTCTGATCAGATGGGTTTTCATTCCATTTCATATTGTATTAAAAAAGCAGAACATAATCCTAGGATCCTTTTGAGGTATCTTTTCTCATTTTTAAAGACTTTTACTCATGAATCATGATGATTTTCAACGTAATGATTTTACTTCAAGCGTACTGATGTTTGAAGCTGTATATTGCACATATATCTTTGTGCCTTTGCCGTGTAGCAGCGGGTCAGAGGCATCAGCAGAGATTTAGAGCTGTATTGTGCCACCTGTCCCCAGTGGTTGGGTAGGTAGTCGCCCGATGAAGACCTATGCTCTGCTGTGCCCATTTCTCTAATAAAGAGAGCGCTCAGGTATGAAAATCCTGCAATGAGAGTAAATGTTGTGAATAAATTGTTGCTCACATGTGTCACTGCATCACACAGTCACCTCCACCCCACCCCACCCCCACTGTGAGTGCGGCTCTATAATTTGATATGACTGGGTCTTGATTACTACTTACAGTGTTGTCAAGGTGAGCAAAAGACTCAACATGGTGGGTAAACAGATTCACTGTCACTGCTCCACTGAATCAGCCGCTGTTGACTTTATATCCACTTGCCGTTTCCCGTCCCCTCCCTCCTCCTCCTCCTCCTCCCCCCTCACTCCCCTCTGAAGATTGCAGTTGTCAGAGCTCTGCGTTGGTTTTGACACAGCAGTGATAGAACAGAAAACTGGATCACATTGGCTGACAGTAAATCAAGTCCAGGCCTTTCTTTGAATTTTGATTAAAGAAAGGAAATTATGCTTGGTATTGACAGGAATGTGTTGTATGGCACCATAAATTCAACCAGCCTTGCTTCTTTGGCACTGCCTTTACTGATCATAATTTACAATTGCGAACACGCATTTCTGAATACCGAGTTCATTTTTCAAAACTCTTCACACAGTCAGCACAACAGAAGTCAGCGTGGCCTGAACTGTGAATCACTTTCCATTGCTTTGACAATCTTCAGTAACCTGTTTTCTACATCCCTGTCTCTTGGAAATGTCTTTGACGGATAAACTGCAACAGCAAATAGTCTTGAAATGAAACATAACTGCAAGCAGATAATGTTTGCAAACATTCCTAATTGATGTATTTGTCAAGTTGCAAATGCGTTGATACCGAACGTATCCGTAGTTTGTGCACTGATGACAGTTTCCAGAGTATCCGATCTTGCGGCACAAAATCCACTTGTAGTTGCGAAATAATTTCTTTGGTCAACTGGTTAAGGTTAGTGAGAGATCGTGGCCTGTTGTAACACAGGTAAAGCCCACACTGACTTTGAAAACAACATGGCTGCTTCTACGTAATCGAAACGATCATCTTCTCCTAACCTTAACCAAAGCACTTTCGGTCACTACACTGATGAGCCAAAACATTTTGACCACCCCTGCCTAATATGCTGTTCGTCTTTTGCAGCTCCAACCCGCAGATGCATGGACTCTACAAGACCTCTGAAGGTGCCCTGTGGTATCAGGCACCAAGACGTTAGCAGCAGATCCTTTAAGTCCTGTAAGTTGCGAGTTGGAGCCGCTGTGCATCAGACTTGTTCCAGCACATCCCCCCAACTCCATTTTTTCCTGCACCCAACACACTGACTATGTGAACTGACTGTTCACTTCCCCTTTAATGCATCCGAGACCTTGACATTGGCGCAGTTGTTATGAGATAATCAGCGTTGTTCAATTAATCTGTGAGTGGTTATAATGTTTTGGCTCATTGGTGTAAACCTAACCACAGATGGGAGTCTGGATGAGAACTCTCTGGTGTGAGAATCAAACACTTTGTACGCCCTCTATCCACCCCAACCACCTCCTGCAGACTCCAGTGCAGTTTCATAAAGTGATGGAAATCTCATTATCTGGTTAACTCGTGCTGGAAGGACTCACAGGAGACTCTCAGATGTGTTACGCAGAAGTATTTAGTGAAACTCGGCCGAGAAGAGTGGAGAATAGCAGCAGTAATTGAGACATGTAAAAGCACAATCAGTTCTGAAAGCCATCCTGATAACAGGGCGCATTTGTACGTACACGAGCCTTTCATGTGTATTGCACATTCCTCTGCATATGTCAGTCTCTGGCAGAAGACATTAGACATGTGGCAGGTCTACAGATGGAGAAGGAATTCTGAGTAAGCAGGACCTTTCTTTGAAATTAGACAAGAAAAGTTTTGGTGCCACATCTGTGCTGTTAGTCAAAGGAGGAAAATTCCTTCAAAATATATGTGGGGAAAAAAAACTTACCAATGAACGTAAGCCAACAAATGCATTGCACATCAAAGCTCTGTATATTTACGCTTCTTTCCGGATGTACTTGACGCTCGATTGTCAAAACTGCTGAATTTACATCCAATCACATAACACAAAATAACCATAAATTAGACTGCAGTTTGGTATATGCTGCTCATCATTTGCAGTAACACCGAGGTTTACAGCCCTATTCAGGGGTCACATTTTCCTCCAATTTGCTGTCCGTACATTCCTCAGCCCTTTAGAGGAATTCTCTTTCTCATGAAGGTGGACATATCTGCAGAAGATTGCAGGAATGGAAATAGAGTTTTTTTTTTTTTCCAGGTAAATTGCTGTATCTGTAGCTCTTCTATACAAGTGCCTTAGCTGTTATCTGTTGAAAGGGTGTTTTAGGTCATTGAGTTATAAAGTTTTCTTGTTGGGAAACAAATGCTTTCGGGGTTCTGGAACAAGAGGTGATTGTGAGATGAGTAGGAAGTGTTCCGGTTGTGTTTGAGATGGGAGATTAGCTGTTGTTTTGAAAATGAGAACTAACTACGGAATAAATGTGTGTGTAAATGTGGGTAAAGTGTATTTGTGAATTACTGATTGAATTTGTCATTTTCGAACGATGGATGTGTAAGAGTGCACATTTGACGAATTCAGCATTGTTTTTTTGACTTCACTTGACAAATCAAAAACTTCTGGTTCAGGAAATAAAACACCTGAATGAGTCAGTATCATCATTGTGAAATCATTTAATACATTTTTTAAAATAGAATTAACTTGCTTTTCCTTATTACATAAAATTGTAAAATGGGCAACACTAGATATGTTACATATCTTACATAACTCTTGAAGGCCTACATTTGGTCTTTTGAAATTATATAATATACAGCACCCTGTCTCTATAACTATATATATAGACAGGGTTATGTTTCTCAAACTTTTTAAACCAGTATCCTGATGTTTAAATGTCAAAGTTTTAGTAAGCTGAAGGTTGTAATCAGAGTATTGTTACAACCATGGAACTAAATTTGTTTCCTTATGTTTTTTGTCAACTCAAGCAAGAAAATGCTTAATTGCTTTATGAGTGAATTTTACAATTGGGTTAGTGTGGGTGTGTTCAGGTAGAAACATGAAGTCACATTCACTGTACTGTAGCTGCCCTTTATTTTCATTGGCCTGTAGACGGAAAACAAACCACCCACCTCTCTAACAGTTAGACATATGTCACCTGATAAAGCTGCCTTGTTGACTATGACTGCAGTTTAAGATCTCTTACAAATACATTTTAAGAAACAGAAAAATACTTAAGATTCCAGAATCTATAAGTAAGCAAACAATGCTCATTTCAAATGTAAAAAAACAAACAAAAAAAGTCATTTCACAATGTCATTGTTTATGTGCAATACCTCAGGAAGTTGCATTTACCTCTCAGTTACCAAGTATGTTCTCATGTAAAATCGACACGATTCAACAGTATTAAAACCCACTTTGAACTGTAAATGAAGTCATTGTTCTTTTGTCTTACTCCAGGTCCAGTAGCTGTGATCAGCGGTGAGGAAGACTCTGCCAGCCCTCTTCATCACGTCAACCACGGGATTATTACCCCCTGTACTCTGGATGCGGGTCCTGATGCGGTTGTCATAGGGATGACTCGCATTCCTGTGGTAGAGAATCCTCAGTACTTCAGACACGGACACAACTGCAACAAGCCAACCACCCGTAAGTCCTCTCTGTTAATTTGATGGTAATGAAATTGGCCAGTCTCGTGTCTGAATATGAACCCTGGTCACATGTCTGTCAAATCCATGACATCAGGGTGGGACCCAAACCATTTTCAACACAGACTGACACACAGAATGAATGTAGTCATTTTGATAAATAGATGTACAAATTCACAAAGCAATAGAGTAGGACTTTTGTGGCCAACCATGACAACACTTACAAAGTGATGCTTAAAAAGTTGCAACCTCACCTCCGACATCTATCAAATACAGCAGTTTTGAATTAAAAAGAAATTCTGCCAGAGTGTTATGGCTCATAATACAAGCAAAAATGGCTAAAAATTGTTGATCAAGGAGCTGCTCTCCTTTCACATGGAGGATATGATAACCAGGCAGCCAAATGGGACTGTAAGAGTCTCATACATTATCCGCAGCTGTCTAGTCATATGTATCAAGTTAAGTTCTCTCAGAACCATATGGGACCTCAGAAAGCCATTCAGAATAAGCAGCTGCCTCACAGTCAACCAAGGTTATTTATTCACTAAAGCTGCGTCTGCTACATTGAAAATGTTGCAGACTGAAGCACACCAAATGTTCTGCTGTTGACTGCCAAAGTGAATACAAAACTCTTCATGCACTTCCAGCATCTGGGAAACTGAACACCCACTGGATTACTTTTGTTTTAGTGGCAGCATCCCACTGCTTATCCTTTTCTTTAAAAAAAAAACAAAAAAAAAACACATTGTGCTGCTAATGTTACCATTAGTTTTGATCTTATGCACACAGGTCAAAGCTCTGTGGAATTTGTGATATATTGTGACCAATAGGCAAGGATTGGGTGGCTCTTACTGCAACCTAAACTCAGCCAGTGTTGACATGTGTTTGCGTCTCTCCTGCTCTCTGAGCTCACATCTGTGCATCTGAAATCCCAGTAAAGCTGTTTTTATGTACATATTTATCTGTTACTGTTGTCAACCAAGGGAGCAAGTATGAAATAGTGACTGACAGCCTTTTAACATTAACTACACTCAGCTGCATTTAAAGCTGCAGACATTTGAACAGCTGGTTTACAACAGAACTTAAAGCAGGTAATAAACAGTCATGGTGAAATGAGCTATATTTGCAACATTTTGAGCTGAGCAATTGAAAGACATTCTGG